>NW_004457380.1:316032-332554 GCF_000313135.1 Acanthamoeba castellanii str. Neff
AAAGAATAGTTACCGGTATCGTCGATGCTTGTGCAATCGGCCAGGTCGAGGTGGGTGAGGGCCGGCACGTGTGCGAGGGCGGTCAGCGCGTCCGAGGAGAGCCGGTGGTTCAAACGGAGGCCGAGGGCCGTGAGCTGGGTGCACAAGCCGCCGCCGAAGAGGGTCTCCAAGGCTCTGCACATTGTAAAGCGAGAGAGCGATGTAATCAGCAAACGCTCAAGGACAAAAACACACGACGACACGATGATATGACGATTTCAAGAGGGGAAGCATACGCGGCGTCAAGTTGGCAACGAACTAACTCGAGCGTGCGCCAATTGACGCACTTGTCGCGCAGGGCCTGCAGCACCACTGCCGCCTGTTTGAATGAAGACATGTAGGTTATGTGATGAGATTCCCCAGACCTGGGATGGCACCACGGCACACAGTGAAGAAGTGCGAACGTTGTCCATGTCCTCGAAGAAGACGTGCTCCATGGCCGTCGGTAGGTGTGCGAACGTTTCCGCGCACCACTACGTTCGTTACAAACGCGAAGAAGAGAGATGTGAGAGATGTGTGAGTGCAACAACCAACAAATCGTGACCAGCAAATCCCGCGATGAGGAGAGGGGCAGGTACCACAGCAGTATGCAGGCCGAGACGCATCACACGCAAGCGGGGGCTCTTGGCGAACAGGTAGTCGAGACCAGCCGGCGTGAATGAATACTGGGACCTGAAATCCACCGACCGCAGCGACTCCCCGCAGTGGTCCGCTGCACACATAACCTCTCATGTCAGTAACGCACACCAACACACAACACACAACACACGTAACACCACACACACACACACACACACACACAACACACAACACACAACACACACACAACATGACACAGATCGTACCGAGTGCGCTGAGTGAATCGTCGTCGAGATTCGAGCAGCCGGTGAGCCCGACGTGGGCCAGGCCCGGGTTGTTGCGGCACAGCAGAGCGAAGTCGTCCTTGGTTATATCGCAGCTGTCGCCCAGCTCGAGCCGGCGCAGGCTGGTGAGCTGCGCGAACGCGGCCAGCTGCTGGTCGCGCGCCCTGATGATCGACAGCTCGCGGAGCCTGGTGAGGCGCGTGACGTGGGTCATGGTGGTGTTGTAGGGCACGGTCAGGTTGGTCAGGCTCACGAGCGTGTCGGCGTGCTTGAGCAGGCCCTCGTCGACCCACACGTCGGTCAGCTTGTAGGTCAGGCTGGCGAAGTGGATCTTCTCGAGGCCTGGGTGGAGCGTCAGCACGGCCGTGATCTCGTCCTCCTCCCAGTCGCTCACCGAGCCGCAGCCGGCCAGGTAGGCCTCGAGCCTGATCTCCTTGATCTCGGCCAGGGCCGGCACCAGGCGCTACGGTTTTCGATCGAAAGTTGTCAGACCAATCAAACCGCAGAGCAGTTGAGCAACAAAAACAGTGTGGGACACAGGCGGCGGTATTCAGCACGTGCCTCCTGCAGGCGAGCGGAAGAGCGGGCCAGAAGCGACAGCACAGCGACTGACGGCGCGCGCTCCTCTTGCTGGCGAGTGTCGTTGGCACTTTCGACAGCGCGGCTGATGATCGCGTCCAGGCAGCCCTCCGAAACGGTCAAGGCCTGTTGGGTAACCACACGATTCATACAAACATATGAGGCTCGCGCGTGGGTATATGGGGGAAGGGGGGATTTGTACGGTGTCGAAGTGGTGGGCGGCCTGGCGCAGCATTTCCTGCTTGACGTTGGTCTGGCTGTTGGGGTCGCCGTAACACACATAGCCGTAGAGCGTATAGTCGCGGAAAGTCAGCGTGCGACACAGAAGTTGGCCTGTGTGCGTCGCGAGAAACGAGAGGAAGTGATCAGGTTGTGCCTTGCCCAGGCAGGCAGGAGGCAGGCAGCAAGGCAGTCAGGCGGGGGTGCATACCGCGCAGCACCAAGGCTTCGGCACACTCAGGGAACACCTCCACGCTTGCCTTGGCCAGGGACGACGCCAATAGCAGCTGGTCGACCGGATCGAGGTAGCTGCCACGCGTGGACATCCACTTCTCCACTGCTTGCATCGTCTCTCGCAGTAGCGACGCCTGAATAATACATTTTTTATATTGTAATAATTAAGTAATAAAATATTTTTTCATCAATCGACCAAGGGAGGCAAACGTACGTCCTTGGTGAGGGCGAGCTTGACTTGCTCGAGAGCCAGAGGCAGTTTGAGCATGGTGCACAACAGCATGCCGTAGTACAGGTGGCCCGATGCCGGCAAATCGCTGTTGGTGTGACGGAACGCACAGGTCATGATACGCGCACCAATTACTTGCGAACGCATTAACCACTCGCGCGGATCGCAGTGGGGAAGTGGGAAGAAGAAGAAACGCACGGCATGGAGAGGCACAGGTCGAACGCCTCGGCCGAGAGCGTGAGGTAGTTGCTCACGGCCTGGTTCCTGTTGCCCGAAATGGTGATGGTCTCGTTCCGGGTCAGCTGGCCCAGGCGATGGTAGGTCTGCAGGAGGAGGAATGCAAGGAATTCGACTGGTCAACCTTGACGCCATCGTCCTACTACGCTGGAAGGGAAAAGAAAGAACCTTGGCCAGGGTGAGATGGAAGGCGATGTCGTTGTAGCCGCTGGCGATCACGTGGCGCAGCGTCTCGGCTGCGGAGAGGAGAAGCGAATGGGCCTCGGGCGGGTTCTCCAGCACGATGTCCTCGGCGTCCTCGTACAACACCTGCCAACCGCACCATCGTCAATATAATATAACATAATATAATCTCATATAACATAATATAATTAACGGAAACATACCATGGCTTCGGCGAGCTCAGTGATACCCATGTGCTTGCTCCTCGTGTTGACCTGCACATCATAGAGGATGGGCAACAGAGATGATGTGGACCACGATCAAATCAGAGAGAACGTGTGCCGCTTAAAGTAAAGTACGTACCTGGACGAGATCGGGTTGCACGACGAGGGGAGGCTGGAAGCGCTTGTTGTACCCTTGCAGGTGCGTCCAAAACCGGTCCGACAGCACGATGCCTACCTTGTCGGCAAACCTGTGTGAACATTGCGTGAATTGGCATTGCAGTTAACTGAACTGATCAACATTGCGCGGATTGGCATTGTTGTTCTTTGAACTGATCTACGCTTGTGTTTTACGTGTCGTATGTGTCGTGTGTGCGTGTTATGTGTTGCGTGTGTTCCCGTGTGTGCTGTGTGTCGTACCTGCGCATGAGGAGGTAGAGGTTGAGCTGGAGAAGCACTCGCACGTCCTCGTCGTTTTCGAAGCTCATACGGAACTTGGCGCTCAAGAGCGACGCTACGAAAGAGAGCCATGCGATGGGCCGCGAATCCACCTGTGGAACGCAGAGATCGGTACCCGGGTACCGTTGTTATGATTTTGGTTTCCTACAAACTATGCGCCATGGAGGGGAAGGTACGCGGAAGGGTTGATGACGCAGCATCGTATTGATGAAGTTGATGGTCAGCGCCTGTTTGTTGTTGTAGTAATTGTAGGAATTAGCAGAATAAAGATAGCCTTTTCGCTATGTTTTTTTTTCATTAGAAACAATTAAAATTAAAAAAAGCGAGGGAAGACCTTGTAGGGTTCTTCGTAGGAGATCTTGATGCGGCGCATGCGGTCGCGCAACAGCTGCCGCAGCTTGTTCTTGAACACCCTGTCACGTGTTCACACGAATACACATCTTCTGTGTAAGCACGCGAATGGCGCAAGCAATCGCTCACGAGAAGGCAGTGAAGAATCAAGTACCTGGCAGTCATCTCAGTGAGCAGGAACTCCTTGGTGAACTCGTTCGTCGCGTGCTTCCTCACTTTGCCCAGATGCCTCATGTTCACTGCACACCAACAGCAACCCACGCACGCACGAGAGACTGCCATAGTTAGGGTCCATTCAAGCCACGATGGCGTGCGTGTGGCATGCAAGTACCTCCGCGGCGGTGGAACTCGTATGACAAATTGACCTGGAGCGCGTTGTCAGGCTTGAGCATGCGATCCAGCTCGCTCGCCAACTGCGGGATCACGCTCTCGTGCAGCCGCCGCGTGGCCTCCAGCACCTCCATGTTGTGCACCCGCGACTCTGGATCGCCCTTGGCCCACCTTTTGTTGCACGTCACCCACCACCACATCGACACAGCATTCACCGCACCACGTGGTGAGCCGAACGACAACTTGCAATCAGCAGCTACACGCCCCCCAAGAAGAAGAAGAAGGAAGAAGAACGAAGAACGAAGAAGAAGGGCCCAAATGCGGCGTACTGGGAGAAGGCGTCGGAGCTGAGAGGCACCGAGTTGGACCGCACGAGCTCCGGCCGCAGCAGATTGTAAAAGATGCACCGCAGGCTCTCCGACGCACGCGGCGCTTCTGCCGGGAACAGACGCGCCAAGTCTGCGCCACCCCACACACACACAGAAGTGAGAGTTATGCGAAAAACAAAGAATCATAAATATGAACCAACGACTTCAGCATCAAAGATGTGTACCGACGACGTAGAAGCGACCATCTTTGCCCTTGTGCCCCTCAAGATCGCCTGCAACGTTGAATGAGAGCAGAGTAAACAAACAAAAATCGAAAAAGAGAAATGGCAAGAGAAAGAAACAGGGAGGGACCTGGGCCGTAAAGAGCGACTTCCTTGTTGCCGACGATGTGCCGCTTGAGATGGAGCCACTTGCACGCCTGCTCCACCTTGCGACTCAGCTCGGCTTCCTTCTTCAGCACCGTGAGGCCTCCGTCGTTGGACCCGTAGCACAGCGTCGACGAACTGATCGGCAGCACTGCATCACCCCCAGTGTCAGTGCCAGTACTGCATCATCGATGATGTGATGCTGATGAGCCGAGCGCAGGTGCGGGGGGGGGTGGTACCAGAGCAGCAGACGAGACGGAAGCCGCGATAGTCGACTGTGCACATGAGCGGGCAGTGCAAGTCGGGTATGCACGCCCGATGCATCATGATCAACGACTTGAGCTCTGTGGATCGTCATATTCACCACTTCATGATTAGAACGGCCGTTGACAGCAAAGGGCGTGTAGCGGAGGAGGAGGGGTAAAGTCAGTTACCATGACCGGAGGCCTTGATGGCAAACTCGTCGGAGCGCTTCTCGCCGCCGTACATCCACACGGAATTGTATTTGCCCAGCTTGAAATCGAAGGCCAGCTTGAAGAAGATGCCGCGTACGATGTACCTGGCCAGGTGGTTATAACGAATGCCAATTTCCGTGTCAGTTCATAGTTAATTGAATGGGCGTGGCGGTATAATAGTAGTGATCAATTGGCGGTTGAGGGCGGCTCGCACTTCTGGCCTCCGGCTATACCGCCCACAGCCGCCGGTTGAATCGTCTTCTTCGCGTCGGGCTAAGAGAGAAGAAGAGCACGCGTTATCAACCTCAATGTAGTTGGCGGGAGTGCATGAACTTCAAAGTTGACACCGAGGAGAGTAGTACCAGAAAGAGCTCGGAGATGATGATCAGGCCGTACTTGCTCGCCGTATCAACGAAATCTGTTGATGATTGTAGCACAATTTATGAGCACGGTTACTGCTGCGTGTGAAGTGTGCATTATGAATTGTCTGGCGCACCTCTGGACAACCGGGCCAGCTCGGCATGCCGCTGCCTGGTGTCGCTCAGCCCCAAGACTCTGTCAAAGCACACGATTCGTGCACACCAACGCCATCGAGTGGGAGAAATGTGAGTCAAACAGGCATAGCAGGCTACGAAAGAACGTGCACGATGCGTACGTTTGCCACTCTTCGTTCCAGTCTCTCTGCCACCTGTCCTTCTTCTTCCTGTTGCGCCGCTGACGCGCTTCGTCATCCGAACTGTCCGAGCTATCGGCGCTCGAGTCGCTCGAGGAGTCGTCCCCGGCAGCAGCTTGCAGTGGGTCGACGTCCTCGTCGTCCGTCGTCGGGTCCTCCCCGCCGAGCAGCAGGTGGTGCTTGCGCCGGTCCACCAGCATACCGGCCCGCAGCACGTACTTGACTTCGTCTTCGCCATCCTCGTGGCCTTCGTCAGCTTCGCTCGCCTCTTGCTCGCTCCTGCCGCTGCCGCTGCCGCTGCTGCTGTCGTCGCTGCTGTCAGCCGAAGCTTCGGCCTCGGCCTCGGCTTCCTCGCGCTCCTTCCTCACCTGCCTCCTATGCTCGCGCTCGGCCTTGATGTTCTCATCGATGTCCACGTAGGCGTCCGACATCTCGAGCTGCTTGCCCTTATAGCGCTCATCGCCGGCCTCTCCCGGTTCGTTCTCGTCATCATTGTCGTCCTCACTCTCGCCCTTTTGTTCCTCCTCTTTCTTCGTGGCGACCTTCTTCTTCTTCTTGCCCTTGGTCCTCCTGCTCCTCTTCTTATTGTTGGTGATGGTCGCGTGCACCTGGTCGTCGTCCTCGTAGGCGCTGCTGCTGGAGCCTTCGCCCGGCTGGTAGTACTTCGCGAACCACTCCATCACCTCCTCGCCCTCGCCTTCACTTACACCGCCCTTTGCCTGCTCCTTCTTCTTCTTCTGTTTGTAGAGGGTCGCCGACTGCTGGAGGGAAGCGATGAACACGTCGGAGGCCTCGTACACGCTGCTCCACCTGTAGTCGACTGCATCGCCTGGTGCCGCTCCCTCTACGGCCCCATAGCCACCGCCCCGTGCCGCGCAGGCGCCATCGTCATCATCATCTTGCTCCATCTTGCCGCTACTCGGATTCTGGATTTCCTCATCTTCTGCGATCCACTGCTCGGGCGCGCCATAGCCTCCACCTCTGATGCCTCCCAGGCTGGCCGGGTCCTCGTCTTCCCCGCTGGCGAGATCATCGTTGACGATTTGCGCCTCTGCCTCATCTGCCGCCTTTTCTGTTCGCCTTGTTTCATCATCAACGGTCGTTATTTTCGTCTTCTTCTCTTCTTCTCCTTCGTTCTTGTCTTCGGTTTGTTGTTGATGGTGCGGCTGGCCACGAGGAGGAGCAGAGGGTGCGTCGGTAGGGCCACGGCTGGCGGCGACCGCGGCGGGAGTGCGGGTGTCTTCTTCAATGGCGGCCCACTGGCGGCGCAGGGCCATGAAATCGTAGGCTCGCGCAGACATCGTCCTCTCCTTCTTGGTTGTTGAGCACCCCTTCTTTGCCTTGGCTTCCGCACCTTTTGTTTAATTAATTCACATTGTTCAAATACTCGGCATTCTGTGTCTGGCGCGGGCTGCCCGGCTTGGAGTGAAGGAGCAGAGGATCAGCTTCAGCGTCTGATTCTCTAAGCCTCCTCATTCCACAGGTTCATAAAAGTGCTGTTACGCCACTTTCTTTATAAGGTCTTTGATACCAAAAGGTGGTCCAGTAAGGTCAAAGATCAGGAAGAACAGAGACAACATTGCGCCCTTACTTTGCCCCAACTCAAAGAAGACGATCAAGCCAGCGGCAGTGGGCGGTATTGCTGGAGGCCAGAAGTACTCTATGCGATGATACCACACGCACTTGATGTTGCTTTTGTTACTAACCACTTTTCAGTGCTGGTTGTTGGGGCCAGGTACATCGTGCGAGGCAATGTGTGGATGTACGGCGGTGAGGAACGCTCCGACGAGTTTGCCGTCAAGGCTTCCGGCCACGGTAACCATTTCGAAATTGTTCTAGCGCGCTTCAAAGACCCTTGGGTTGGGCGTGCAACTGATCGACGATCCACAGAGCTCAAGTCGTTGATCATGATGCATCGGGCGTGCATACCCGACTTGCACTGCCCGCTCATGTGCACAGTCGACTATCGCGGCTTCCGTCTCGTCTGCTGCTCTGGTACCACCCCCCCGCGCGCTGGTACCACGCCTCTTGCGTGGGCCTGACCTTGTCTTCTTCGCCTTCGTCAGGCAAAGTTGTGCCTGCCTGAGCTCCCAGTATTCGTTCACGCCAGCTGGCCTCGACTACCTGTTCACCAAATGCAACGGGCTCCGTGCTATGCGTCTCAGCTTGCACACCGCAGTGGTAAGTCGCCCACAACACCCACCAATTGTCCTACCGGCCTTTCCAGTGGTGCGCCGACACCTGCCGGCCGGAGCAGGTCTTCTTCTGGAAAAACGTATGCGTATCTCTCTCGTCCTCGATTTCAATTAGCTCTAACCTTGCGGAGGGCGCAGACGGTCGTACAGGCACTTAGGGACAAGTGTCACCCACCTCGACCTGGCCGGATGCACGCTGGACTTAGGCAGCCTCAACAAGATCAGCACCGCAGGCCTCATCCCTGTGCTCCAGCAAAACTCGTGCGCTATGACACGACACATGACACGCACACACACACCGACACACGACACACATGGCACACAACGCACACGACACACAAAACACACAGACACGACACTACACACACGGAACGACACGACGCGCACGACACGCACGACACACACGACACACACGACACACGACACACGACACACGACACACCAACTGTGCGTGCGTGCGTGCCTACCTTGCCGGATGGTGTCGCCCGCCCAAGCTCACCTCGCTCTCCTTGAAGGACAACAACATCAGGGCCTCAGTTACTTGACTGCCGGCGCTCCCAAGCTGTTCGGGCCATCGCCGATTTCATTGTGTGGAAGTGTGCCGTGTGTGTGCCGTGTGTGTACCGTGTGTGGCCGTGCGTGGCCGTGCAACACTAATCGCGTGTCCCTCGTGCAAGTTTACGAAGGCCTCCGTCAAGGCCCTGGCGCTGCGGAAGAGCACTGCGGAAAATAAGTGAGCAAATTCCGTGCACCTTGGCGGCGCACGCAGAAAAAAGCCAAAGCGGCGCCTTTTGTGCGTGCAACAGTGAGGCGACCCAAGCTGCGTGTCGGGCACCGCCCCACCTCGGCGGCCAGCATTGGGCGGTTCGTCTTCTCACACAGGTGACCTCGCATGCTGACGAAGATAAGCACAAAAGGAAAAGACAAAAAACTCAACTTGTTTATTGTGTTTTGTTTGGAATCGGGCAATGAAATGTCTGGTTCTTCTCGGGGCGGTCGACAAAAATTACGAGCAGCCAGCTCCATTTCTTCATCGTTGTTGGTGCGTGATTCACACGCCATTCGATCTTGATGCTCAACGACGCCTGAGCTTTTCTGGCGTTATCCATTTCCTCTCGCGTCGCCTTCGGTTTGAGGCACAGCCATGGTGGTGCGTACACAAAATCTTAATCACCAAAATTAAATTAATTACTTTTCCATCGCGGCATGAGCCGAATCTTAATTGATGCCATAACAATTACATCAACTCTTTATTGAACAATAATCATTATACTTATTATTTGTAGTTCATTCTCACGCCCACGAGGATGGTGCGCCAGTTTATTATTGTTATTAACTTTATTATTTTTATTTTTTGTCGGGGGGCGTCCTGGCTGCAGGAACTGTATCGAGTGGAAGGCTCGCTGGCCTTCCTGTCACTGGTGGGGTCCTTCCTCATCATTCTCTCAGCCATGTTCGTCAAGGTGCCGCTCTACACGCCCGCCGCCGCGCATGTCGTCTCACGAGCTCACTGAACTCGCTGCGTGCGTTGCGTGCCGTGTGTGTCGTGCCGTGTGTGTCGTGACGTCGCACGCGTGTGTCGGCTCAGGAACTGCGACAACACCCAACGAATCTCGTGCTCCTCCTCTCGATATGCGACTTCATGTTTGCATTGAAGGTGCCACGCAACACCTCCTTTATGCTGTGCGTGTCGTGCGTGTCGTGCGTGTCGTGCATGTCGTGCGTGTCGTGCGCTGACGATAAGGCGTGTATAACGCACGCACACACAGTTTGCGATCACGTCGATCTTGCCGAATTCGATCTCGTACCAGGACATCACGGCCTACTGCATCGGGCAGGCCGTGTGGGCTCAGTTCTGGGGCATGGCCTCCATCAGCTGGAACGGAATCATTTCGCTCAACTTGATGGCCAACTTGCGCAAGCCGTTCCTCGACACCTCCAAGGTACTCTACTCGTCTGCCCCTCGTGTGCGCGTGCGGTGGTGCACGTGTGCTGTGCGTGTGCGGTGTGTGTGTGTGTGCGGTGCGTGTGCGGTAGTAATGGCTGCTTGTGGGTGTGTAGTGGGGCACATACTACCACCTGTGGGTGTGGGTGCTGTCCGGAGTCACGACCATTCTCCTGGTGGTGCTCAACATGTATGGTGTGTCGGGCGATGGAACGTACGACCCCCACAATATATGAAATAGAACTACTTCTTTTGAACAATTTCAAGAATTCATATTATTTTTATTTTACTAATGTTGTAATAATATTAAACCGTGCGCGCTGTGATAGGTGTTGGATCAAGGGCGACTACAACTTGTTCAGGCTCGTGTTCTTCATCCCCCTACGTACACACCTCGACCACATATTTGATTAATTTATTTTATTTTATGCTATGCTATGTTATTTTATTATTTATTATTTTCTGTGTTTAATTCATATTCGTGAATGCCGCAGTGGCCTATTTTGTATTGGGCGCGAGTGCCTTCATGATCGGTCTCTCGTCCACACGCTCCCTGTCCGAGGAGGTACACCCGTCGTCACCTCCATTGGTTTCTTCACGTCATTGGTGGTGGTCGTTGACGTCATCATCGACATTGTTGGTTTCTTTCTTTCGTTGCGCAGTCGTCGGTGCGTACGCGCATGGTGTTTCGTATGTTCTTCTACACGTCGGTGTTCATCATCTGCTGGAGCGGTCCGCTGGCCCATCGCTTCACCCAGTACTGGCGCGTCTACAGCGACGTCTTCATCTACGCCGACGCCATCGGCCAAAGGTCTCTCTCTTCTCTCCTCCCACTTCTGCTACCGCGCAACTGAGCTTCTGACACGCGCGTTGTGTGTCGTACCGTGTGCGGTGTGTGCGGTGTGTGCGGTGTGTGTGTGTGCGGTGTGTGCGGTGTGTGCGGTGTGTGTCGTCATAGTGTGCAAGGGTTCGCGAATGCGCTGGTGTGGCTCACGAATCCGTCGTTCTTCGGTTCGTTCAAGAAGAACATCCTCATGCGCGTCCCCGTCCTGCGCAGCTACTACTTCAAGGTATACATGTGGCCTACATAGCGACGTTCAGCGACCGGTTGCTCACGATCTGCGTATTGTGTGTGTGTGTGTGTGTGTCGTGTGTGTCGTGTGTGTCGTGTGCGGTGTGTGTCATGTCAAGCTTGACGATACCAACCTTCCGCTTCTGCGCGACTTGGGCGTCCATGAATACCTCCACGATGATAGGTTCCACTTATATTCTTTCTTCCGTTCTTTCGTTCTTCTTCGTTATTCATTCTTTTTTACACACGAAACAAACTCACCACACGACATCACCAGGCAAGACATGCAAAAGCTGGACATTGTCATCCGCAAGAACATCATCACATTCCTCCTTTATGGCATGAAGGAAGCCGTACGATCTCTCCCCTCTCCTCTCTCTCTCTCTCTCTTCTCTCTCTCTCTCTCTCGCTCGTCTTCACATTTGCTCACGCGCGCATGACACGACACGACACCCAGTGCGAAGACGTCCAGAGCCGCTACGAGGAGCCGCTCAACGAGGCCGACTTCAGGGAAGTGCGCGACATCCTCGAACTCAAGTACGGCCTCTTTTATCAATTAATTGTACACTATGTTATTTATATTATTATTGATTTATTTATTATAGTTGATGAGAGAAAATATTAATAAATTAATTTATTACTATCAATTCCTTTTTCTTACCAATGTTGGGCGTGTGGGACAGGTACGAGAACACGCGCACGATGAAGGAGTATCGATTCGTGGACTACTGTCCCTATGTCTTCCAGAAGCTTCGCGCCCAGGCCGGCATCACCCCCGAGGCCTACATGGTACGCCTCTCTCTCTCTCTCTTGTGTGTCGTACACCTGCGGTGTGACGTGCGTGTCGTGTGTGTCGTGTCGTCTGACTGTGTCTCTTGTCGCTGGCCGTGCGCAGGCGTCGATTCAGCCGGAGCTGTTCCTCAAGAGCCTGTCGAACCAAAAGTTCTCGGAGGGCCGCAGCGGGAGCTTCTTCTGCTTCTCGCCGGACAAGTGCTTCATCATCAAGACCATCCCCGAGTCCGAGGCCAAACTCCTCAACAAGATCCTGCCCGCCTACTACCAGGTCTGGCACCACATCACCTGCTGCTGACGTCACACTCACATTTGTTTAAAGTTGATTTTATTCATTTGTTCATTTATTTATTCATTTAGTCATTTATTTATTTGAATTATTGTAGTTTATTATTAATTATTGCATTAATGGATTAATTGGTGGTGGTGCAGTACATCGGCAACAACCCGGATTCGCGGTTGATGCGCTTCTACGGCCTCCACGCGATCAAGATGCACTACGGCGACCAGGTCTTCGTCATCGTGATGAGCAACGCCTTCCGAACGCACCGCAAGATCCACGAACGATACGATCTCAAGGTACGCACACGCAGCAACGCACACGACACACGACACGACACACACGACATACGACACACGACGGTTGTGATTTGACGATGTCGGGCCGATCGCAGGGCTCGTGGGTGCGAAGAGAGGTGGGCAAGGACTTCCGGGACAACCCGGGCAAGGTCCTTGGCATGGACATCGACCTCAAGGTAAGTAAGCCAGGCCACCGCCCTCACCATCCACCAACCCACGTTATGTACGTCGAGTGCTACGCACGCGCTGACCAACACACCACACACACACCACACGTGTGCGGCCGCCCCCAGGCCATGGGACGCAAGGTGCGGCTGACCAACGAGCAGCGAACGGCCATGGTCCAACAAATCACCGACGACGCCACCGTACGCACACTCCCTTTTTTTTCCTTTATTTATTTATTATGATTAGTATTATGTAAATTAATGAGATTATTTTATTTTATTTTATTTAACGATAAATGTTTTGTTTTGTGTTTGGTGTCTACAGTTCATGTGTAGCTTGGGAATTATGGACTACTCCATCCTGCTGGGCATCCATTTTGTCGACAGAGCCGCCGAAGGCACCACGGTCGCGATCGAAGGGGTCGCGGCGAGTGGCGCCGCCGATGCTACGGATGGCGGCGCCGGCGCCTCGTCGACGCCGCAGACGCCGCAGCGGCTCCTGAAGAACGGCGATGAAAGCGAAAGCGAAAGCGAAAGCGAAGGCGAAGGCGACGACCGAAGACCGCTGCTCGACGGCGGCCGGCGCGCCGAGGACCTCGAAGCTGGCCCGAGCACCGTCGAGAGCACCTTGGGTACGCCCGCACCCCCCCCCCTTTTCTCCATTCCTCTATTCCTGTGCGTGTGCGGTGGTGCGTGCGCGTGTGCGTGTGCGTGTGCGGTTGGGCGAGTGTTTTCACGCTCGTGTGTGCGTGTGTGCGTGTGCGTGTGCGTGTTCTCCATATCCATACATAGACGGCGTGCTCAGTTTAGAGCGGGAGAATTACATTCCCCTCCACATTCGCCCCTCCGTCTCCGAAATTGAAAAACAGCGCCGCAACCAGAAGAAGATGGACAAGAAGAAGATGATGAAGAGCGGAAGAAGTAGAAGAAGGCGGGAGAGAGGCAGCACCACCAATAATGCTTCGCACTCCTCGCCTCCGCTGCCCTCCTCAGACCATTCCATCAACCTCGCAGCCAGCAGCCCCGAAGACTACGTCGACGATGCCGAGCAGGACAAGTCGGGCAGCCACACGCCGCTCCGCGCGCGCCGCACCAGCGACGATGACGAAGTGAAGAAGGAGAAGAAGAAGAAGGAGAAGATTGAAGACGCCTACGCGGATGAAAGCGACTACTCGACTGATTCGTACGACAGCGAGGACGAATTTAGCGACGACGTCGAGGGCCGACTGTTCAGGTACCGTAGTGCGTGTTGCGTGTTGCGTGTGCGGCGTGTTGTGCGGAATGTGACGATGCCTACAGAGAACTAACACGACAACGCGCGCACACACGCCACACACACACACACACACACGCCGCACACACAACGACACGACACGACACGAATGAATGCAGGGATGAGGGGTTCTTGTCGGTGGATGGGAAGGAGATCTACTATCTGTGCATCATCGACATCCTGCAGCTCTACGACCTCAACAAGAAGGCCGAACGCTTCTGGAAAGTGCGCGTCATGCACAAGGATTTCGTACGTCGCTCCAGCTTGCCTCTTGATATATGTGGTCTGTTGTCGTTTGCCTTGATCGAAGGAACACTGTTTGTTTTGTTGTCTAATTTGAGGTGTGTGCGCGTGTCGTGTCGTGTCGTGTGTGCGGGAAAAAAACACGTGTGTGGTGTGGTGTGTGCAGCATGGAGTATCGGTGCAGCCGCCACCACGATATCGGGATCGGTTCGTGGCGTGCGCGTTCGATCTGGTCACCTCGCCCGACGCCACGGCCTCCTGAACAAGCGCGTAATTTGTTTATTCATTTTCTCGTAATATTCTTTTGTCTTTTTAGAAAGAAATGCTTCCCGCTCTTTAAAGAGCGAAAAACGAAAGCGAAGACTTAACTCACCAAGTCAAAGATGAACAAGCGGCCATGCAAGAAGGCACGACTTTGCTCCACCTCGGGCGAGGAAGAAGCTGACTTGCCACCTGGTGGCTCCCTGTGGGACCTGCTGAGCAGCCTGCCGGACCTGGTGCTGGCCCACCTCCTCAGCATCTTCCTTCCGCCCTCCCACGGCCGTACCCACTTGCCCCCCAAACAATAAGAACAATAAATGCAATTTATTTGATATCTTTTCTATTTCTATATTTCTATTTGATGTAATTATTTATATTTATATTTCCTCTTTCTGGACAGTGCGCGTGCTGCCGAACCACAGGCGGCGGCTCTACCACGCGGCCAAGGCCTTCCTCGAGCGCGGCGACGACCCCGCCACTCCCTGCCCAGAGAGCTTCTGGTACTATTTATAATATATATACTATATTATATTCCATATATATTACATTCCATAGATATAATATATATATATTAAAGACGTGGCAAGTCTCATCACCACCCCGACCAGGCACGATGACACGGACCAGTACGGCCACCACACGCTCGCGCCGCGCATCGACGCCGCGGTGCTGGCCCTGCGCGCCACGTGCCGCGCCCTGCGCGACCGCGTGGACCTGGTGCTGCGCCTTCCGCCGCTGTCGTTCGTGGACCAGCTCCACGCGTGGCTCCGGGAGCAGGTCGGCCCCGCGGCGCCGGCCATTGGCGACATCGAAGCCGCGCGGCGGCTGACCCAGCAGGCGAGCGCCCTCACCGGACGAGCCCACGCGCTGCTCCACCAACTGCGGTTCGGCCCTGCCCTTCCATTGGCTGCCCATATCTCAACCCTGACACGACACGACACACACGACACACGACACACGCGACACACGACACACGACACACGATACGCACGGCACGTACGTGACACACACGACACGACACACGCGACACGCGACACACGACACACGATAGGCTGGAGGAGGTGGTGGAGGAGGTGTGTCGAGAATGGAAGATCGGGCGGGCCAAGCGCAGAGCACTCGCCCGACTGACGCGCCCCGAGGAGGAGGGGGAGGAGGCGGGGCAGCAGCCGCGGCTGCGGGTGGTGCACTTGGCCCACAGGAGCGACCTGGTGGGCGGGGTCGGCTGCCAGGCCATCGACGCCAGCCTCACGCTCTCGCTCCCCGGCCTACCCACGGTGGGTTTCCCTTTTCTCTTCTTTTCTTTCTCTTTTTCCCCGTCTGTTTCACACCCGCCATGTGTGTCGTGTCGTGTGTCGTGTTATGTGTCGTGTCGTGTCGTGTCGTGCGCACACGCACAGAGCTGGTGGAGATTGGTCTTGTGTCGGAGTTGACCTACGAGACCGACCTCACGGTGCTCCTCGCGCTCCACACGCGCTCGACGGAGTGGTGCCGCCGTCTGGGCCTCTCCACCGCCCAGCCGCCGCCGCCGCAGCCGCTCGACGCTTCCGGCCACCACCCGGCAGCAGCGGCGGCCCACGACGCCGACGGCGGCGAACAGTCGACGACGCGCGCGCTGATCGGGTGGAGCCAGGGCGAAGCGCGGCTGCACACGGCCCTGCTCGCCAAGCTCTGGGCCGCGCTCGGCTTCGCCTGCCGCCCCGGCCTCGTCGGCGACGACCCGATGACGATAGAAAAGAACGATGACGACGACGAGGTGTGGGGCGGGCACGAGGTGGCGGCGGTGCTGCTGGGCTGCCTGGGCTTCATGAGCCGCGCCGACGTGCTCGACGCGAACCCCTTCAAGGCCGGGGGCGCGGTGGACGAAGACGCCGAAGACGACGAGGCGCGCGAGCTGGCCGACGCAGAGTGCGTGGAGCGGACCACGGCGAGATTCAACGAACGGCGATCCGTGGTATGTGTGTCCTGTGTGTCGTGCGTGTCGTGCGTGTCGTGTCGTACACACCATGATCACCGCACACGCACACGACACACACGCGACGCCACAAATGCAGGAGCCGCTGCTGAGGGGCTGGAATCAATTTCTGCGCGGCCACGTGGCTCAGCCAGCGGGGCTGGGGCGACGGCAGGCGCTGGTCGCGTGGGAGCTGGTGACGCGCACCGTCGAGCGCTACGTTGGCCAGCTGCGCGTGTCGCACATCGGTCACGCCCTCGAGGTCCTGCATGGCCTGTCACCAGTCGGCCGCATCGACC
>NW_004457380.1:332660-333626 GCF_000313135.1 Acanthamoeba castellanii str. Neff
CTCCTGCACCAGGAAGAAGTCGCGGGTGCGGTGGACCTCGACGGCGGGGCATCGGGCGAGGGAGAGGGCGCAGGGCTTCTCGACGTGGACGATGGCCTCGGCGGCGCCGAACTGAACGCAGCAGATCTTGGCGATGCCGGAGCAGAGGGACTCGAGGGTGTAGTGGTGCGAGTCCTCGGTGTAGGCCACGACGGCCTTGCAGACAAGGCTGTAGTTGATGGTGTGCCGCACGTCGTCGTGTAGGGCGGCCTGCTTGATGTCGTGGAAGATGACGATGCTGATGTTGATGTTCTGCCGCTTCACGCGTTCCTCCTTGTTGACGCCCAGGATGGCCTGCACCATCAGATCCTTGATGAAGATCTTGTCCTTTGCCGGCATAGACGTGGACGTAGAAGAAGTTGCTGATGTGGGGGCGAGATGATTCATTTTTGATCGCGATTGATCTGTGGCCGATTTCGAAAATCTCGAACGTGTAGAGGGTAATGGTTTATGCAAAAGTTGCACAAACAGCGGAGTCGAGGTCGAGGTCGAGGGCGGAATGATACGCCACGTAAACAGCACAACAGCTCAGCCGAGCTTCTCGTTGCAGGTCGTAAGGCCCAGATCCTAAGCACGCGACAGACGGCCAGCCGCAGAAGTGGAAAGAAACTTGGCGCCACAGAAAAACAAAAAAGAGCAAAAATGCGTTCTCGGAATCTGACGAATTCTACGTCAAATAACATCAACATACCTTAAATATCTCGAATTATGGAACAATAACAGATTGCAGCACATTGCAAGATTTACGATGAGCGAGATGGACGGAAACAGCGAGGATGACGATAGTAATCAAGGAACGGATTCCTCTGCGGTGTCGGAATCGGAATCGGAATCGGAGTCCGATTCTGATTCCGATTATGTGCCCAGCCAGAAGAAGAGGAGACAATCTGCAACGCGGAGTGTACTTAAAGATTCATCGTCAGCATC
>NW_004457380.1:333647-343879 GCF_000313135.1 Acanthamoeba castellanii str. Neff
CGACGTACGACGACGACGACACACACACACACACACACACACACACACACACACACACACACACACACACACACACACACACACACACACACACAACACGAACCTTGGCGTAGTTGATGTCCCTGAGCCTCTGCATTTCATAGTAGACGGTGAGCACGAAGTGCTGCGCCGACACGACCGCCTGCACGATGTCGTCGAGTGCGTAGGGAGGCCTCGCTCCCG
The DNA here is from genome assembly GCF_000313135.1 of Acanthamoeba castellanii str. Neff. NCBI lineage: Eukaryota > Discosea > Longamoebia > Acanthamoebidae > Acanthamoeba > Acanthamoeba castellanii. Next base: position 333,870 of record NW_004457380.1, read on the forward strand.
TCGCACCCACAGACTGGTGTCCACGTCAGCGCACACACACACACGACACACGACGCACACGACACGACACACGACGCACACGACACGACGCACGCAAACACACCACGCACGCACGCACGCACGCACGACGCACACGACACGCGCGACGCACGTTGTGGCCGCGAGAGGGAAGTGGGTACCAGAATGGACTCCCAGGGAATGGGAGCGGCCACGACGGCGTAGCGGGCGAGGAGGTACAGCCCGAGCGCGTAGGGTACCACCGCCGGCAGCGTCACCCCTTCGGCCAGGTGCGCGCCCAGCCTGTTGCCCACCGCACGACCACAGCCAAGCAAGAGATGGATCATTCAGAAAAAAATGATGAAGCGGCTACACGGATCTGAATTTCGATGATGAAGGGAAGGGGGCACCAACCCGAGCGCCATGTGGGTCAGAACACAAAGGACCACGAATTGAACCTGACCTGTAGAGTGCAGATGGGGAAGAAAAGATGTATGAGCATCACACAATTCAGAATGAGGATGAGGAGATGGGTACCAGTGGTGTCGAGCCACAGGAGGATGGCCTGCAGGCGGTTGATGCTGGGCAGGTGGGGCTCCAGCCACGCCTTCAAGCGAATCGCATCCTCCTTCTTCCTTCTCGCCAAGTCAGCCATTTCGAAAGATGAAACCTCCAAAGCAGTGGCTCAACTCAAGACAAGAGAAGCTGAACACTGCCAACACACGCAACACCTTTCTGGACTCGATCAAGAGATGAAAAAGAAGCGTGTCTTTATTTGTTGGGTGCTGTGTGTCGTGTCGTGTCGTGTGTCGCGCGCTCTAGTCTGGTTGAGTGCTCTAGTTGTGATGTCTTAGGCAGCCTGGTTCAACTCTGCGTGCAGCTGCCGGCACGCATCTCGAAGAGGCTCCTGGCCCGACGCTTGCGGCGACGCACCAAACTGTGGCGCTCTTCACCATCGTCGCCGTCGTCGTCTTGTTCCTCTGGCTCAGCCATCTTCTCCTCCTCCTTCTTTTCTTCTTCTCCTTCATCACCTGTTCGCCTCTTCTTCGCCTTCTTCTTGTTGTTGCTCTTCTTCTTCTTCTTCTTGCTCTTCTCTTTCTTCTCTTTCTCTTCTTCCTCTTGGCGCTTCCTCTTCCTCGAGAGTGTTGTCTGGCTTTGGTCGTCCCCTTCGTCCTCGATCTCATCATCATCGTCGCCGTCGTCGTCTTCATTGTCATCACCGCTGCGATCGTCGTCGCTCTCTTCATTCTCTGTGGCCTCCTTCTCCTTCTCCTCCTTCTTCCTCTTCTTCTTCTTCTCCTTTTTCTCCTTCTTTACGCGCAGTCGCTTCTTCTTCTGCTTCTTGGTCTCCGCGAGCAGCTTGCTCAGCTCCTCCCTCAGCGCCCCCACCTCCGCGCTCAGCTTCACCACCGTTTCTGCACGACACGACACGACACACCGCACACGCACACATGACACACGTCAGGAAGTTGGTCGGGTGCGTTGTGTTCGATCGAACGCACCGGCGGTGAGGTCGATCACTGTGGCCTTGCTCTGCCGGGTTGGCCGCGCCCGCCCGCGTCCGATGGCGGTGTCGAGCGCCTTGCGAGCGTCGGCGAGGGCGGCCTCGGCGCGGTCGTCGATCAGCCGGCGGCGCAGCGAGCCCAGGGCCTTGATCTCGTCCTCGCGCGCGCTCCAGTGCTGGAAGGCCTTCTCGCCCTCCTCCGTCCACTCCAGCTGCCAACCGTTCGCTTCCTCTGCGGTAGCGATTAGTTGATATTTTTAAATTAAAAATACCAAAAATAAACACTGCAATAACAATTTATATGTTTTTTAATGTAATTGTTTAAAATATAATTTATAATTTTTTGGTGGAGTACCGACAGTGGTGAGGCCCAGGTACTCGTAGTCGCTGAAGACGGCGGCGGCTGGGTCGGACTCGTCGGTGGTGGCGCGCTTGAGGGTGACAAAGGGGAAGGCCAACCACCCCTTTCTCGACTTGGCTGTTTGAGTCGACTGTCACAACAGCACAGGCGGCACGACACGACACGACACACAACGCACACGACACGACACGCGGTCAGGGCATCGACAGGGCTAGACTCTAGATGGGGAGGGAGTACCATGTGCTTCCAGGCGATGAGGAGGAGCAGGTCAAGCCACGCCAGCAGCTGGTCCTCCGGGTCCGGCTTCACCAGCACCGGTGCGGCCTGGGGGTCGGTCGACCCCTCTTGTTGCTGCGGCTGCGGCTGTCTCTCGGCGCAAGCCCTCCAATGCGCCGTGTACTGCAGAACTCGATCAGACCGTGTGCGCACACACGACACACACGACACACACACACACACACACTCACGACGTGCCTTGTAGGCGAGGGCGAAGAGGTAGGCTTTGCTCTTGCCCCAAGCGGCGCGATTGCTCTTGTGGCCCTCGCTGAGGGAAAAGACGCGCTTGAGCGCGCCGCCCTCGGCGGGGCGCAGGGTGGAGTGGTCGTAGACGAACTTGACCCACCACCACAGGGAGTCGATGCGGTGCTGGCTTCCCCCGGGGTAGACGTAGAGGCCCGCCAGGTCGGTGAAACGACAGCGTAGCGCCTCTGTAGCCCGAACAGAAGAAAGAACAGAGGCCTCATCAGCTTCTGAGGCTTATAAATCGTTACTGCATCTTTTGCTTCAACTTCTTTTGAATGAAGAGCTCAACATACCAGCAGCCTTTGCAAGGGGAGTAGTAGTGCTGGTGGCCATCTACAGCAAACCAAGGCTTATAACTGTGCTAACTTGTGCTGTTGGCTTGTAGAAGCATGAAGGTTGGTTTTGGGGGGGGGGCGATGTATTGACAAGCCAAAGAGAGACAAGGCCTGACAGTTGAGCGTACAGGCAGGTTTTCTGAAATTTGAGTGGCCAAACGAAGATGGACCAATCCCACTCTAGATGTGTTGGGCGGTGGTTGGATAGACGTCCGCGTGGGTCGTGGTCATGGTCGTCGTCGTCGTCGTAACTGGGGTGGTGGGGGTGACCCTCGTCGTAGGGTCCACGCCTTGCTTGAGCAGCCGACCCTTCTCCTTCTTGGCCTCGTTGCCCGTGATGGAGCCCATCAGCTGCGTCATCGTGCCCTTCAGCTTTTGGCCCAGCGTGGCGTGCGACGAGTGATGGTGGTAGGTCCTGGTCGCGCCTCCCGCCTCGCGCGAGGCCACCACCACCGGCCGCGCCACCAACGCCGGGTCCTTCACCACCACTTCCTGCATTGCATTGCAACCATTCCACGTGAACGCAATGCACAATTCCAATCCAATGCGCACATTCCAGACGACAAAACAAGAGGGGCTGCTGACCTGGTAGGTGACGGGGTGTTCGGTCGTGATCTCGGTCTTGTGTATCGGCTCGATGTGCCGCTCTGTCTCGCGGATGATTGGCTGAATGTGGTGTTCGTGGTGGATGATCTCCGGGTGCTCGTGCACCACTTTCCTCTCCACCACAGGCGGGTCTTCGACGATGAGCGTTTCCTTCGCGGCGCGCGGCACCAGGTCCGACCCAGTCGTGGTGCGCTCGTGATGATGATGATGGTCCAGTAGGCCGGGCTCGTCGACCACCACCTCGCGGTGGGTGACCGGGTGCTCGGTAGTGACGACGGTTCGGTAGACCGGCTCGACGCGCCGCTCGGTCTCGTGGATGATGGGCTGCACGTGGTGCTCGCGGCGCACGACCTCGGGGTGTTGCACGATGATCTCCTTCTTCACGACGGGCGCGTCCTGGTGCACGACCACGGCCTCGCTGACTTCTTCAATGTGGACTCGAGGCAGGTACGACATGAAGTTGAGAAGAAGAAGAAGAGAAGAAAAAAAGATGAAGACGAAGGCAGTGGCAAAGAGGCTGGTTAAGATGAAGAGAGCGTGGGAGCTCCCAGCACTCTCAGGTGCCCTGGATCAACGCCCAACGGCTTGGTCATCTCGCAGGAGGTGACGGTCGTGTCCAGCACCATCGGTCGCTTTTCCGGCTGGTTCCACATGAAGACTCGGGAATGTCATGGTCATCAGGCTCCTGCTTGATAAAGGAAGTGGTGCCGGTTCGCCAACAAGGCTCGGCTCTGAGGACTTAGATGATGTCAGGCCAAGCTTTGAACGCTTCGATCTTAAGAGGGGATGTTCAGTGGCTCTTTGCATCATTCGGCCAAGATTCTGGCTCGATCGAAGAGGAAAAGGAATGGCCACAGAATCGAGATGGTGTTTGTGGGTTTATTGCAGAGTGGATGAGACCCCAACAAATCTAATTGAGATCGTGCATTGATCCGCGGATGGTGAAAGTGCAGCATTTAGAGCTGGCCGCAGTCGGCGATGGTGACCTTCTTGGCGGTGGCACCAGACTGGGAGCCGACCTTCTCCATGGCCTTGATGACGTCGAGGCCCTCGATGGCCTTGCCGAACACGGTGTGCTTGCCATCGAGCCACGAGGTCTCGGCAGTGCAGATGAAGAACTGCGAGCCGTTGGCTGCAGGAGAATGGCGATCAATTAATTGAAAATTTGAGTAGTGGGGCCAATCGGTGTGCTATTGACGATTAACGTACTGTTGGGACCAGCGTTGGCCATGGACAGGGTGCCGAGGCCAGAGTGCTTGATCTTGAAGTTCTCATCAGCGAACTTGGCACCGTAGATGGACTCGCCACCACGGCCGTCACCGCGGGTGAAGTCGCCACCCTGGCACATGAAGCCGGGGATGATCCTGTGGAAGGAGCTGCCCTTGTAGTGGAGGGGCTTGCCCGAGCCACCCATACCCTTCTCACCTGTAGAACGAGGCCTCTGTTAGGCGATGATCGATCCTCAGAACTGAGATTGAGCGTACCAGTGCAGAGAGCACGGAAGTTCTCGCAGGTCTTGGGGGTAACGTCCGAGTAGAGCTGTACAAGAGAAGATCGACAGTTAATTTTGTTTGGATATCAACGAAGATGATGCACGCAGCACAAGATCCAGTGCGTAAACGAACGATCCCTTCCTTCCTCACCACATCTGGTGGTTCAAGAACAACCACCATCTCCCTTCTATCGACCTCTTGGCCTGTATTACACACGTAGAGACGCAAAGAAGGTGGATGCTGTACCTCGAAGACGATGCGGCCAGCAGCGTTACCGCCGATGGTGATGTCGAAGAAGACGCGGGGGTTGGACATGTTGATTAGATGTGGTGTAGCGACAACAAGAAGATCGGCCGGCCCAGCCCGGCCCTCAAATACCCACGCCCAACGTGCCGTTACTGGTCGATACTGTCGACATCTGACAACCCACCGACAACCACCGTTGGCTAATTTATCTTTGATTTTCCATTCGCTCTTACCTTAATTCAGGTCGACAAAGCGGACAAGACACCGGGGAAGACTGGCTGCTGCAAGAGGAAGCAAGTGGACATGATGGCACGGCAGCTGAGCTGGTCGATGGTTGGGGTTCTACTACTGGTGGTGGTGGTAGTGTGCAGCACGGCGGTGGCCGACGGCGCCAAGTGCCCGTGCAGCGATGCCACACTGTGCGAGAGGGTGCAGGTGCCGCCCCGCAAGGAGGTCTTCGCCTTCATGGTCGACAACTCCTTCGCCAACTGGAGAGGGTTCGCCCCCCACTACCAAACCACCCTGCCCGGCCGCAAGTTGGTCTGATTGGCCAACTTTTTTAACAACAATAATAACTTTGTGTGGGACCCAATGGCAGGTATGACTGGGCCTTGGTCACCACCGTCGCGCTCTTTACCGACTCGGTGAATCCCGAATTCCTGTGCCACGCCCACTCCAAGAAGGTCCGGGTCGTGTGGGGCGCGGCCTTTCCCGTCTCCAACCTCACCAACGCAGAGCAGAGGTAACCGCACACGACCGCACACGCACACGACCGCACACGCACGACCGCACACACGGCTAAGTGATCGCCACAGGAAGCAGTGGGTGAAGGCGCAGGCGGCGCGGGTGAGGGACACGTTCACGGACGGCATCAATGTCGACATCGAGGACGCCCTCAAGGCCGACCAGCCGCAGGAGCGGAAGCTGCTCACGGTGCTCATGCACGAGCTCAAGGGGGAGCTCGACCGCCAGGTCCCGAATCACCAGCTCACCTTCGACGTCGCCTGGAGCCCCCAGTGCGTCGACGAGCGCTGCTACGACTACAAGGCACGCGCCGACACACGCACGACACACGACACACGACACACAACACGAACGCGGCACACACCACGAACGGCACACAACACGAACGCGACACACAAGACACACATCACCGCACGCACGCTACTCTGGTCTCATAGGCTGTGCGGTTGTGATCTGCAGGGCCTGGCCGACTTCACGGACTTCCTGTTCGTGATGGCGTACGACATGCAGAGCCAGATTCCGGCTTCCAAGTGCATCGCCGGGGCCAACTCTGGCTACCCGCGCGCCGAAGAGGTATTTTTATTCATTATTCATTATTATATTTATTTTTCTTCCATATTAATTTAGTAGTTGATAGTTTTATTTATTTCTTTTGAATTGAAATTGGCGTGGGCACTGACCACGAACGACAGGGACTCAGACAGTACCTCAAGCTGGGCATCAAGCCCGAGCAGCTCGTGCTGGGTCTCCCCTGGTGCGTCCCCAGCACACGCACACGCACGCACCATCGATCGCACACGCCATTGCACGCACCGATCGCACACGCCATGGCGCACGCCACAAAAGAAATGTCGACTGAGCGCTGGGGTTCAGGTATGGGCGCGACTACCCGTGCATCAACCCCGCGAACCTCACCGTCTGCCCGATCCAGCCGGTCCCCTTCCGCGGCGCTCCCTGCAGGTATGAACCGAGGGGCCGTGTGTGTGCGCACTTGCTCATCTCTGTGTGTGCGGTGATGCGACGTGTGTGTGTGTGTGTGTTTGTGGTGGTGCGTGTGCCGTGGTGCATGTGCGTATGCGTGGGAAGTGATGCCGTCGCCCCCGAGCTTGATTACCACGTCGTGGAGCGTCTCCTGAGCAGCTCTCAGGCCATCACCAAGAGACAGTGCGCACCTTCAAACATTGAATAGTGTCGCCGTGGTAGTCATCATCATTTGTCTTATGGTTGTGTCATTCGTAACGTGTGTAAGGTGGGACGCTGCGGCCAAGTCGCCCTGGTTCGACTACAGGACCAGCCAGGGCCACATCCACCAGCTCTGGTACGACGATGTGGAGAGTCTCACCCTCAAGTGCGAGCTGGCCAAGTCGCTGCACATCCGCGGTACTGCCCCATGCACCTGCAGAGTTGCCATCATGCCAATCAGTGGGGGCTAAGATGCTGTTTTTCATCTTTGTGTGGCCTGCAGGTGTGGGTGTCTGGGAGGCTGACGCCCTGGACTACACCAACCACTCCCAGGCTCAGCAGATGTGGGGCACCTTCCGTTCCTTCCTCCACTAAGCTCACTCACACTAGGCTCACCCAATTCCCCCCCCCCCCAATGTGGTGAATAAGAGGAAAGTGGTGTGGATCAGTTTATTGGAGCTTTGCCATGTTGGTTGCACTTCAGGTGTTGCTGGGAGAGTTGAGAAAGCAACAAAAAAAGGGGAAAGAAAATGAAAAAGGGAAAGAAAAGGAGCAGAAAAGGCCAAGCTGCATCAAACAAACATGCATAGGGCGCCCACCGTAGATGGCACGCCTCCTCCATCTTCGCTCCTCATCTTTGTGTTCCATATTCCTTGTCTGGCTTCGCTAGTGAGAGAAAACCATGAAAGGTAAACAACATGTCTACGATTTGTTCTCTAATTTACGATTTTGAATGGAGCAGACAAGGATCTGGAGAAGGAGATCGCTGAGCTGCAGAAGCAGCGGGCGCTGGAGGAGGGCCGCCTGGCCTCCTTCGGCACCGCCTCGGGCGACTTCGACAACGACCTATACGGCGGATCCTCATCCCGAGGTGGTACGTTAATCTGATTTTTTTAATATTTATTTAAACAAACGAGGATTTATTTGTTATTTTATTCATTCTTTTATTCATTTATTCATTTTTTTTGCAGCCTACGCGACGTCGATCAGCGTCGGCGGCGATGACGATGAAGACGACTACGGCCACATGTCCGAAGCCGCCAGCTCCATCCGGTGCGCACTCATTTCGCTCGTGTGTGTGGTGTGTCTCGTGCGATTGCTGACCGCACACGCACATACACACACGACACGCGCACCACAGAAAGTTGACGGGTCGCTACACCGCGCCCAAGAGCGTGTACAGGGACATCCCCAAGAACGACGACGAAGAGGCCGACGTGCGTCCTCCCTCCCGCCACTTCCCTCTCTCTTCCCCTAACCCTCGTGTGCGGCGTGTGTCGTGCGGCGTGTGCGGTGTGGCGTGTGCGGCGTGCGTGTGTCGTGTGTGCGGTGTGTGCAGCCGTTCGCAGAGTATAGGAAGAGCAGGATCTCGGACCGGGAGGACGACTACAAGAAGCGCCGCCTGCAGCGCCAGCTCTCCACCACCGGCTCCTCCTACCGCGACCGCATGATCGAAACCGCACTCGAGCGCGAACACGACGTACGTGTGTCGTGTCGTGTCATCGCGCGCGTGTCGTGTCGTGTGTCGTGTGTCGTGTCGTGTGCTGACGTGTATTAACGTGGGGTTGGGGTTGCAGCGTGTGCTGCGCGAGGTGGACAAGAAGAAGAAGCAGGAGAAGGAGGAGGCCGAGAAGAAGATGAAGGAGCGGCAGGACCAGCTCAAGGAGCAGGAGAAGCTGCGGCACAAGGAGGAGAAGCGCAAGCGCAAGGACGAGCGCAAGCGGCGCAAGGAGGAGAAGCGGCGCAAGAAGCGAAGAACGACGGGCGAAGACGACGAGGGAAAGAGCGAAGACGACGATAGCGAAGACGAAGAAAAGGCAAGCGAGAAGAAGAACGAAGAGAAAAAGAGGAGCGGAGGAGCGAGTGGGATGATGAGGGTGAAGGCGACGCCGGCGGCGCCGAAGCCGAGGCCGCCAGACGGAGGGCCGCCATGGCCGCCCATCACAAGCACAAGGTGCACACGCATGCACACACACACACGCACACAACACGCGCACCACCGCACGCACGCACGCACACGCACACGCACGGGCTGATGATGGGTTGTTCCAGGAGCCGAGCGATGCGAAGAAGCCGGATCGGGCGTGGGTGCTGCACGTCTTCAAGAGCGGGCAGGCCCTGGGCGCACCGCTCGACGTGGCCAAGCGGAGCTGCTACCGCTTCGGCAGGGAGGCCGAGGTATGATCACACAACGCACACACCACACGACACACACCTTCCTGTGAGTTGCGAGCTCACAACGCGTACGTGCGGCGTATGCGTGTGCGTGTGTGCAGTTGTCGGACATTGTGGCGGCGCACGAGTCGTGCAGCAAGCAGCACGCGGCGCTGCAGTTCCGCGAGGTCAACGGGGCCATCAGGCCGTACCTGATCGACGTGGGCAGCGCCAACGGCACCTTCGTCAACAAGCAAAGAATCAAACCCAACGAGTTCGTTCCCGCTACTCTCGCTCGCTCTCGCTAGAAACGTTTGAATTAATCACACACGACACACCACACACACAACGTGGCACACAGGTATGTGGAGCTGAAGGAGGGCGACACGGTGGTGCTGGGCTGTTCTACGCGCCAGTACGTCCTCCAGCAGGAACGCTACAAGCGACGTTGATGACGACGACGAGTAGCACAGCTGTGCAACACAGGGTTTCACTCGTATGCTATGGTGTGGGCTCAAATGCAGGTCTTGTTGAAGAAGAAAAGAGAAAAGAAGGTGCTCTCATCATGCGCATCCAATGCACACGATAAAGCGAGAGAGAGAGACTTGAAGGTGGTGACTTGAAGGTGTGTGGGTGTGTGGCCTGCCTCAGTAGTACTTCTTGACGAACTGCTTGATCCACGGGTGCTCCATCATCTGCTGGAGCGACAGGCGCTGCGAGGGGTCCTTCTGCAGCAGCCTCGAGATCAGGTCGCGAGCGCCTGCAACGCCGACAAGTCAAAGGGGTCAAAAGTCAAAGGTCAAAAGTCAGGCCACCGCGGCCATGCAGTTGGCCAAGGCAACCAGGCGATCGCGCCGTGACGACGT
>NW_004457380.1:344133-398507 GCF_000313135.1 Acanthamoeba castellanii str. Neff
AAGTGGGTTGAGCCGTTGGCCGTGAAAATGGAGGTGGTACGGGGGGGGGAGAACGTACACTCGTAGAGGAGGACGCCCAGACTCCAGTTGTCGACCTTGGCGTCGTGGGGCTTGGCCTCCAACATCTCCGGCGGGAGATAGTCCAGGGTACCGCACAGGGTCTTTCTTCGCGGGCCATGCGTGCTGCAGCAACCACAAAAACGCGTGTTTTGTATTGTTAGACACCACCGCACACGCACACGCACACGCACGACACACGACACACGCGCACGCACACGCACACGCACACGCATACCGCACACGCACGAAATTGAAGAGAGTGCAGAGGGGAGGCGTGTTACCTGACTTTGGGGTCGTGCACGGACCAGCCAAAGTCGGCGATCTTGATCTCGCCGTGGGCGCCGATCAGGAGGTTCTCGGGCTTGATGTCTCGGTGGATCGTGTTCTTGGTGTGACAGTACCACAACGCGTCGGCGATCGAGTAGATATACTGTGCGTGTGTCGTGTCGTTGGTCGTGTCGTTGTCGTGTAGTGCGTTAGTAAAGAGGACGAGGAAGGCCATGGTGATGATGAATGCACGTACCTCGGCGGCGGTCTTCTCGTCGAAGCGCGTCTTCTTGTTGAGCACGGCGTAGAGCTCTCCGCCAGGCGCGTACTGCGCCGCCCACATGGGAGTCACGAATTAGATCCGATTGGCTGATGTTGAACGATGATGATGATGATGATGATGGAGGCTTGGTATTGTTGTACCTCGAGGATCAGGAACACGCGCGTCTTGTCGTGGAAGAATCCAAACATGCGCAGCACGTTGGGGTGTCTTTGTGTACAAGCAAATGAGAAATTGATGTGGAGGTAGCGCGATCGGTGTAGTGCGTACCGCAAATGGGATTGGATTTCGATTTCGCGCCTGAGCTGGTGCTCGACCTTGTTCTGCTCGAGTTGCTCTTTGAAGATGACCTTGAGGGCCACAATGAATTTGGTCCTCTTCTCCCGCGCCACGTACACATTTCCGAAGCGCCCCTTGCCCAGCTTGCGTCCAATTTCGAAATCGTCCAGGCTCCACGTCTTCTTGGACGTTCGTGCCATGAGCGGATGAAGGCCACCGCTCGATGACGATGACGTCGATGTCGATCTGGGCCCGGTTGGCGCCATGTTTTCCTTGTCCTCCGTGCCGATGTCCTGGAACACCAGAAGCGGATCTTCGAAGTCCCTCATCATCATCTTCACGCTCGACCAGGGTTAGCTCTGCTTGTTTTGGTGGATTGCTCTTGATCGTCGAGCGAGCGAGAGATCTGGCTGACGAAAAACCAACTTGACTTTTGGCGCGAAAGGCCCAACGGCCGCCGCATTCCAAGCATTTCGTAACTATTTATTTTTATTTATAATAATTACGAGACAGGCACGAAGCGCGGCTGAGCGTTGGCGTTGACGTGCTCCATCACAGACGTTACGTTGCGAGGATCTCGCTCTCTGTTGGTGTTCTCCTCCAACCTACCCCGCAAACAGCCGTTAGATTCAGCGTGTCCGTGTGCGGTGTGCCGTGCGCGTGTTGTGTGCGCACCGTGCTGGCTTGACAACGTCGCCGCCCATGTCGCTGATTCTCCGCGCCATGATGATTCCGCCACCGCACGAGATGCTGCCCCGCCCGCCACGAAGGATGTACGCCTCGGCCCAGGTCAGCCGCTTGGCGCTCTTGGGGTGCGCCGGCTTCGGCAGCGCGAGCGGGTTGGCGTAGGTTCGGTCCATGACGCCCTTGCTCTTGTTGCTTCCCTTAACCCTTTTCTGTAATGTGCGTGCATGTCATAAGTCGTGTGTGTGTGTGTGTGTGTGTGTGTGTGTGCGTGTGTGTGTGTGGTGTGTGTGTGTGTGTGTGTGTCGTGTGGTGGTGCGTGTTGTCGGTCGTACGTAGTTGTAGTGCTTTCGGATGGGCTCCATGGACTCGGGGTCGATGCTCACAGAGGGAGAGTGGCGATCGATGATGGTCCGATAGCTGACCACGAGCTCGTTCTCCTCGACCATGACCCGGATCAGGTCCACCAACACGTCGCCCTGCTCAGCAGCCCCACATCGATGCCCGTGAAGAGGTTACAACCATGGTGCACCATGGTGGCAAGAACATGCGGGTGCTCTACCTGCGCGTAGATGGACAGCGATGGCCCCGTCACCGACATAAGCGCCCGCATCTGTTTCATATGTCTGTTCGAGCCAACGACACACACGCCGCCGCACACGCACCACCATACACCACGACACACGCACAAAACGCAGTGAGCGTTAGAGTCGACGCCTGAGCGAGGCGACTCCCCGAGTGTCAATTTGTACCGTTCGGTGTAGACGATAAGCTCCGGCTGGTAGACCACCGCATCGTGGTCGACGGGCGCGTTCTCCAGCACTAACCGCAGATAGGGCGTGTCCTCCCCCGCCTCGTCGTTATCGTCGTCTTCGTCGTCATTCTCATCGCCATCGTCGGCGTCGGCGCCGTTGCGGAGGTCCTCCTCCAGGCGGCGGATGAGGAGCAGGAGTCGCTTGGCGGTGCGCCGCAGGTGGTTCTCCTCGAGGTTTCTTCGCCGACAGTAGGTGTCGACGAGCGGCTCGACCAGGGCCGCCAGCCGATACAGGTCGTGTTGGCCGATCTGCGCCCAGGCGGCCACCGCTTCCTCCTTCTCGCCACCTCCTTCCTCGTTGCTGTCATCGGCGTCATCGTCCTGGTCGTGGACGATCGACAAGAAGACGAGAAGCGTGTCGACAGCGGCCTGGCGCACGACGATGGCGTCGTGGCCCAGACATTCCAGAATCAATTCCACATTCCTGAAATTGGGGAATGCCAAGTGTGAGTCAGCCAAAGTCAATACCAGTTCGCTGCGGGGGGGGAGCCGAGTACTCTTCGACCCAGGTCGCCAGGCGCGCGGGGGACCAGAGCGAGCCCATCAGGCCGAGGGTATGCAGGACGGGACCGACCACCGAAGCAGCGGCGGCCGACGAACCACTGCCGCTGTCGGTGGCCCGCAGCGCCGGCATGAAGGTGGCCTGGACCACCGCCTCCACCTCGTCGTCTATCCGCATCTTCTGCACATACGCCCCGTAGAATTCGAGGAAGTTGACCACGCCCAGCACCTCGATCGCCTGTCCGGCACGACCAATGACACGACACACACGAGGCACACGGCACGCACGACACACACGACGTGGCACGCACACGATGTGAGCTGCTGTGCCAAGCGGCCCATGTGCGTGCGAGGGAGGCGCACTGCGGCGCGAAGGTCGTTGTGGTTGAGCTCCAGGTGGCTGTCATTGCTGGCGCTGGCCTGGTCGTTCGCGCCTTCGGGTGTGGTTGCGGTGGTGGCCAGTGCGGCCAGCAGCTTGCTCAGGCGCGCGGCTTCGAGTGACTCCCGCGACCACAGGCACAGGAGGCCGGCCACCTGCACCGCCACAGCCTTCTCCGCCACGGACCGCTCGCGGGAGGTCGCGTCGAGAGTGCGGCGCAGCTGGGCGCTGATCTCGTCGGCGTGGTCGCTGCACAGCAGCGCGATGTGATTGCGCTGGTCGCCGTCGTGTCGATCAGCAGGCAGCGGCGATAGAAATTGATGCAGGCTGCACAGCGCGCTCAGCCTCTTCTGCTCACTGCATTGCGTCGTATGTTGGTCGTGTCGTTGGTCGCGTCGTGCGTCATGTGAACGTGTGCGTTAGTTGGGAGAGCAGTTGGCACGTGGTAGAAGAGAGGTGAGCGTACTCGGAGTGCGAGAGCCAGTCGATGCAGCGATCAGCGTAGCAATAGCCCTGCTCGTCGTAGCGCCAGTCCTCCGGCAGCAGCCCACCGACCTCCTCTCGCGCCTCCTCCCACAGTTCCTCCACTTCCCACTCCGTCGGAGGAGCCTACGCCATGGCATTGTTATTATTTTGAAAAAAAAATCGCACCACATGGATGGGGAGGGGAGTTACTGGCTGGGGTGGAGGGGGGTGGGAGGGGATCCTGATATCTTTGCCTGCCTCTTTGATTGAGGCGCTTCTTCACGAGCTTGTCCTTCCGCTTTTGGCGCTGTATGCTTTGGCGCGTGTTCTTCTTGGTGGCCGCCTCGGCGTCGTTGGCCAGCCGCGCTTGCCTGGTGGCCAGCTCGTGGGGCAGCCTGCGCTGCAGCTCGCGCACCTGGCATGCCTGCGCGTTGTGGCTCAGCTTTTCCCTCAATGCCTCCATCTTTCCTTCTCTCTTTTACTTCTATTAAGTGGTGGAGTTGTAGCTGGTTGTAAATCAACTTGGCTTCACGGTCTTTTTGTAGCCTTCTGCCCACCATCATGTGGTTCTCTGAAGTGAGAAAGAGAAATCAACCAGAAGAAGAGACAAAGGCGAAGAGAGTTGGGGGGGGGACATTCTACATTCTACAAGTTGTGCTGTACAGGCTGAAGGTGATGGTGATGTTTGCCTCCTACAGGAAGCAGCAAGAGACTTCGGTTTCTGGAAGGAGAGGGAGGAGCTGAAGCCGCATCACCACGGCATCGCGGTCCTGGTCCTGCCAGTAGTAGTCCTCCTTGTAGCCGGTCTGCACGAACCCCATCTTCAAGTAGAGACTCTGCGCGGCCACGTTCTGGGAGGCCACGTGCAGCTTGACCGTGTGGTAGCCCCTCGAGGCGAGGTCGTCCAGCGCCAGCCGTAGGAGCGTGGATGCGATCCCCTGTACCGTGGCGAGCAACAACAACACCAACACATCACATGAAGTGTGAGAGGAGAACTTGTACATGTGCTACAACAACTGACGCCCATGGTGCGTACCATCTGGCGAAACTCTTCGAGAACGCCCACGTTGGCCACCTCCGCTACTCCCCTCTTGCTCGTAGCGATGTGCAGCACAAACCCCGCCACTTCGCCCTGCCACGTAGCAAGGGGTTAGCCATCATTTCACATTTTCCATAAAAAGAAAGCAAATAAATAAATAAATAACAACAATTTATAAATGAAAACAAATAACAACAAAATTTTTTACGTACATTTATCTCTGCCACGAAGCCGGCGCCGTGCATTCGTCGTATGTAGCGGGCGAAGCACTTGAGGCTCCACGACGAGGAGCCGAACAGCTGGCGGTCGACCACCACCAGCCGGTTGAGCTCGTCCGTGTCGTGCCCGTGCAGCACTCGCACTGCCACCCGGTGCCTGTGCCCTCGTGTAGACACGGCATCGTACTGGTACACCCACCCCCTGCTGCTCTCCTCCTCTTCTTCATCCATCTCCTCCCTCTGCACCACCACGATGTCCATCATATTGTGGGCTCGTCGTCGCTCATCTTCTTCATCTTCTTCAAAGCTGCTCCTTGCAGAGTGGCCCACGCTCTCCTTCCCCTCCAGCGCACCGTCGCTTGCTGCTGGGTGCACTGGCAATGGCGGTTTGGTGCTGCTGCCGTTGATGATGGCCACCACATGCTCAGTCCCTGAGCCTGGCTCCTGTTGTGGGTCGAGCGGCATGCTGGTGCCGCTGCCGTCGTCTTCTAGTTTTTGGTTTGTTCGCACCTCTCTCCTTCTCTTTCTCTTTTCTCTGTTCAATTTCAGTGCAAGCCTATTTTTCTCTTTTTCACTGCAAACAATCGTGTCGGCAACTATTAGATAGGAGCCCAAAATACATGACATGATCGTAAAATTTCATTATTAATATTTCGTTTTATTTTGTACTTTCTTCACGCAAAGAGAGGTGGCTTTGGTGTTCTTCTTCTTCTCCTTCTTCTGGCTTAGAAGAGGACGCAGCTGTTCTTCTTCCAGGTCCCGCCGGAGCGCTTCTTGCTGCCGGGCTTCTTTTCGCCCTCCTTGCCCACCGCGGGCGTGCCCTCCACCACGCGGATCTTGCGCACCAACTCGAAGAAGGCCTCGTCGACGTTGCACCTCGTCTTGGCCGAGGCCTCGAAGAAGGGGCAGCCCCACTGCTGCGCCAGGTGCTGGCCCTCCTGGGTCGACACGTCGCGGTCCTTCGTCAAGTCCGCCTTGTTGCCCACCAACACTGCAAACACACCACCGCACGCACACGTCAGCAGAAGGCTCATGGTGAATGGCTGTAGGAGAATGATGATGACGATGACGACGCGATGATGGTGATGATGATGATGGTTGTACCGATGGGAGGCGCCTCGGAAGCGTCGACGTCCTTGACCTGGAAGATCTGGCGACGGAAGCCCTCCACCTCGTCGAACGAGGTGCGCTGTGTGATACTGTACAAGATGAGGAAGCCCTCTCCTCCCCGGATCCACTGCGAACGCAGCGCCGAGTACTCTGCCACGCGGACAGGCGGCCCCGTCCTTGATCAGCGAAAAACGCACGACACACACATGACACGATACACGACATACGACACCGCGCACACATGCAACGATCGCACACCTTCCTGACCGGCGGTGTCGAGAACGTCGAGCACGCAGGCGATGTCATCGATCACCACCTGCCTACGGTAGGACGACTCGATCGTCGGATCTAAAATAATACAAATCGTGCTGACGTCAGCAAAGGTAAAGATGGAAAGGGGAGACACCCGGCCTCGAGGGAGATGGGAAGGAAGGAGAAGGGGTTGTACATACCGTAGTACTCGACGAAGTGGCTCGAGCACATCTGGATCGTGAATGCTGAAGAACGAAAACGATTGGTCGGGGGGGGGGATTAACATGGGTGTGACAGACTCACCACGACAAACTCAGACAATGACCATTGTGGCTAGATAGCACAAATACAACGCCCCCAAGAGCAAGAGATGGTGGATCCAATCTTCACTCTGAATTCAGTGAACTACTTGATGCAATCACCCACACAAAGATGAAGGAGGGCATACCAGTCTTGCCAACGCCTCCGCTGCCCAGCACGGTCAGCTTGTACTCGGTCTTAGCGAACGCCATCCTGTTCTACTGCTTCGTTCTTTCCTCTTCGATCTTTTTGATTCGTTTCAGTCTTCCAATCTGACTCGATTCTTTGTGTTTCGGATTCTTGTTAATTCGTTGGGGATTAGATCAGAGTGCCACTGGTATAGATGGATGGATCGATGTGGTCGTTGTTGCTGCGTTTCGCTTCGTCGGGGTTAGTTATGGACGGAACTAGTGGAGAAGAAGGGATATCGAGGGCCACAAGCCGGCGCTCAGTGGTGCGACGAAGAGTTGGTTTTGCGGTCCCTTCTTCTTCTCAATTGCAGTTGTTGTGTGTGGGGTTGCGCCACCTGGTTTGACGATCCAATTCATTAACGCGCGTTGCTGTTGATGGGAAATTCACCGGGCACTGCATCCACAGCAATCTGCCGTGCGTGTGCGTGTGCGGTGGTGCGTGTGCGTGTGCGGTGTGTCGTTTCTCGAGGGGGGGCTAGCAGCACAACTCGCGCTCCAAGGCCGCCAGCTGCTGTCTAAAGTTGGGGTTTGGGTTGATGTCCGGCCTGTCATATGTTGTGTTGTGTCGTGTGGAGTGGAGATGTAAGCCTCGCGTTGGTCGGGTGTGTGTCGTGTGTGGCGTACTTAGCCGCCTTGAGGCGGTCGTGAGCGTCCTTGAAGGGCATCTTGTGCTTGTGCATGAGGTAGGCTATGACCACCGACGCCGAGCGCGACACTCCAGCGTTGCTGCGAAGACAGCGACGATGCCGATCATCAGCTGTTGCGTGTGCGATGGTGCATGTGTCGTGCCGTTGGTCGTGTCGTGTGCGCACGCATTCAATGACCGAATTTGGGCGACCGCGACGTACCAGTGGACGAGCACGCCACCGCCGGTGGCCATGGCCTCATCGATGAACTGAAAGCACTGGTCCAGGCTTGGGCGCAGCTGGGTTTCCTCGTCGTCTCTCATCGCCACCGTCCGGTACGTGTAGTCCTGCGGGCACGGTGGTAAGTGGTCATTCTCTTCTCTTTCTCTTGCACACACACACACACGCACACACGCAGTACCGCGCACGCGCGCAAGAATGCAGTGGTGTGTGTCGTGTGTCGTGCGTCGTGTGTACATTGGGAAAGGCGTTGGGGATGCCCGTGGCGACGTTGAGGATGTGCCGCACGTTGTGGGCGGCCAGCCCGTCCCTGGGGCGCACACCACGGCCATGGCCTAACGTTAGCAATCACCACCACGAGCGGCTAAAGCGACGACACACGACACACACGACACACACGACACACACGACACAGAGAAGAGAGGCGAAACCGGTTGGTGGCGGCCTCCTGGGCGCCGATGAAAAGCTTCGAGCCTTGGCCCACCTCATAGAGCTCCGGGTGCGGCGGCGCCTCGATGAAGAAGGCCTCTTCATCAGGCGATCCTCTGTTGATTATTTAATTTTTATTTAGTTTAAAGAAAATATATAATAACATAAAAATGGGGGGGGGGTACGCTGCGGGAGAGTTGGTGGTGACGGGCACGAGGACGCCGCCGGGTCCTTCCACGAAGCGGCGGCCAGACCGGTCCACGACTATGGTCTGGCCCTCCTTGAGCCCCTCCCGCCTCCTCTGGAGCTGTTCGGCCAAGGACGCCATAGGAAAGCAACAATAACAATAAGAAATTAAATAAAGTCGTGTCCCGTTTCTTTTTCTTTTCATTTTACAACTTCAGCCGGAAGGTGGCACTGCACCGCAGGTCTCTGCCGTCCAGGCCACGTACACGCTTCCTTCTGTCCTCTGATTTTCCTTGTGAGAGCATTCTATTATTTCAATTATTATTGATTTTCATTTCAAAGATTAGATTTGGGCGAGACCGCCATGGAAGGACTGCACATGCCCTCGATGGAGGGGGTCAAGATGACCCTCAAGAAGCACCAGTGCCAAGTCATCAAGGCCCTCCAGCACGCGTACCACCGCCCCACTTATATTTTAATTAAATTGTTTTATGCCGTTACCCAATGAACCGCACACGCCACAGCCGCAATGACCTGCAGCTTCGTGCCGCACACGACACGCAACGCAACGCAACACAGCACCGCACGCACCGTCGCACGCGCGCTGATCGTACGGGCGGCGGTTGTGTGACGACATCACAGGGAATCGAATGTGGAGAGCATGGTGTCCAACGCCGAGCTGCCGTTCACCTCGCTCATCAAGTCCTCCGTGCTCCCCTCGCACTCGTCCAAAATGAAAAAGATCTCTCCTGGTAATTACCCCACCCACACACGCACTCGCACACACCATCGCACACGCACAACCACACACGCGATCAGCACGCGATGATGCGTGTGCGATTGTGGTGTGTGTGTGTGTGTGTGTGTGTGCGTGCGTGGAATCAAAGCTGATTCGAAGGTTATCATTATAGACCAGGGGCGGCGACGCAACTTTGCCGCCAAGCTACAGGAGGCTCGTCAGCGCCAGGTAGCTAGCGCCGTGTCGTGCGTGTCATGTGCGTGTGTGGTGTGTGTGGTGTGTGTGTGGTGTGTTGTGTTGCATTTGAAGTCAACTAAGTCGCTGGACATGCACGCGGCCCGCCAGGAAACAAAAAAGGAACCGGTAGTCTCGCCAAAGCCAAAGGCTGCGGCGAAGAAGGTCGAAAGCGAGCCGGAATCGGAGGAGGACGGCGACGACGATGACGACGACGATTTGCCGGAGGTCCAAGTGATGTCCCTCGACTTCACCGAGGATCTCTTTGGCGCCGACAAGCTCAGCAAAGACGATGTACGCGCGTCCTCCTCTATGCGCCCATGATCCGATGTATAATTGTTTAATTCTTGTGGTTTGTGTGCCATGCGTGTCGTGTGTCGTGTGTGTCGTGTGTGTCGTGTGTGTCGTGTGTGTCGTGTGTCGTGTCGTTGGTCGTGTGCCATTAGATTGACTGGGTCTACAAAGAAGCCGCGGCTTCCCTCCTGCTGCCGGTATCCGAGCACCGCGTCGGGCAGCTCCACGTACGCTGTCGCTTTCGTTTTTGTTTATTTTGTTTTAATGTGTTCTTTTTCCATTTTTATTACTTGTATATTAATTGATTGATCATTTTTTAAATATATTTCAAACGCAGGACGAGATGCGCGACGAGATCCTGCTCAGCGAATGTGAGATCCTCCGCGACGCGTTCGACAAGGACAGCCGAAACCATCGACGGCTCGCGCAGGGCTCCATCGAGAGCAACAATGTAAGCAAGCTCCCACTCACTCGCTCACTCATGACATCCACTCGTTTATCGGCGTGCTTCTGCTTCGCAACTAAGCCCTGTGCGCTCCCAGAACTTGCTCCACAGATTGGGCGACACGTTGACCAGCCTGGAAAGCAAGCCACACTTCACCCGCGACGATTTCCCGGTACATGCCACGCGCGCGCCTTTTGACTTAACAAACCGTCCGCGGAAACAGCCCGCGTTGCGTCCCTGTTGTGACGTCGAACGTCTCACATACAACGACACGTCACAGGACGCCGACGGGTTCGAGACGTGGAAGAAACAGCAACGGGAGAAGCTCAAGAGCATGATCTCCACGTTGACCCAGGTACGCTCTTTCTGTCTCGTTTAAACTTAGGTAGTATGTAGATGTGTATATATATATATATCTATATTGGTCTCGTTTCTATATATATGTATGCTTTTATAGAAAAGCAAACCCCTGGCGTATGGCAACATGACACAACCCATGGCATATGCAGCTGCCGGACTATGCGGGCCGACTCCACATCCGTGTGCACGGCGCCCGCGATTTGCCTGGAGCTGGTATCGTGCCTCTTCACTTGGCCTCTGATGTTCTTCATTCTTCTGACATTCGCCAACATAACCACCACCACCACCACCACCACCGACGACAACGACGACGACGACGACAGAGGGCAAGGTGAATGCCTTGTGCAAGGTGCAGGTCACCAAGAAGGACAAGTGCAAGACTTCCGAAGTGCGAAGCCTCAGCCCCACGTGGGACGAGGAATTCAAAGTGTACGCACCGCGCGCACCTGTCATGACGACGGACGTTTTTTGACGGAGTGCCGTGCGCATACAGGGAGCTCACTCAGCCCTTTGAAGCCGTCGAGGCGTCTGTGTGGGTAAGGAGCACACTCGCTGCGGCTTTCCCTCATACCACGCACACGCACACGCACACGCACACGCACACGCACACGCACACGCACACGCACACGCACACGCACACGCACGCACGGGCACTTGGGTATACGCATGCACAAAATTCACATGTGCTCCTCTTTACAGAACAAGGTCAAGCTGGCGCTGGACCAGTGCTGTACGTAGCCTGTACCCACCCAAATGAGTTCATTGACAGTCTGGGCTCACGCTCGGCACCGCGCGTTCGCAGTTGGTGTGGCCCTGGTGCCCTATCAAGACCTGGAGCTCCAGCTGCCTTGGGAAGATTGGTTCCCTCTTCTCCCTCCTGATGGTTTGCTTCCCAGTCGACCGCACACGCACGCGCACACGCACACGCCACCACGCACGCATTGCGTCTGATCACATGACGCGCGCGCATCTGCAGAGAAAAAACTGCGGTCACGCAAACAGGCGGGCGGTGAAGTAAACCTCGCTCTGCACCTCATCCACAACAAGCGGCCGCTCATGGGCAGCAACCACTCCTACACGACCGGGGTACACCTCTGTATCGCTTCGTCTCTCTTCGTTCTTTGCAACTAACGTTTTTCCTTCGCTTTTCGTTCTTGTTTTGGGTGCCCAGCCCGAGTGGGAGAGGTGGGAGAGGCGACGGGCGCGCAACCGCGACGATCTGCCGCTTCACTACGAGGGCTACATGGTCCTCCTAAGGTGCGTGCTTGTTTAAGCTGGCGCAGTGCATTCGCGGGCGGTGGTTAAGGTGGCGAAGCATGGTTAAGGTGGTCGCTGACGTGTGTCTGGGCTGGCCGGTGGCAGGACGCTGGTCCAGTTGGAGAATCCGTCGCTGGCGTCGACCCTCTCGCTCACCCACTTTCCCGTGAGCGAGCAGTCGGCCTGGCTTCTCGAAGAGTTCGCCGAGCGACACCTCATTCCTCCCTTCTACACTAAGCTTGCGTGCGCTCCCCACCGTCGTGTGTCGATGGTCGTGTGTCGATGGTCGTGTGTCGTGTGTCGTGTGTCGTGTGTCGTGTGTGTCGTGTGCGCACTTGACAATGGGTGGTGTTACAGGTACCTGAGTATCATCACCAAGGTGTTCGAGGTTCGCAAGGAGTACCTCACCCACGTCATTACCACACTGCGCACTCTCATGGAGCTGCAACGCTCTGACGTTTGGTTCACTACGACCACGCAAGAGGTTCGTGTGTCGTGTTGCGAATGTCATTCGTGTGTGTCGTGTGTGTGTCGTGTGTATCGGGTGTGGTCTCATCGTGATGTACACCACACAGCGTGATCTGTTCTACGCCACGGTGAGGGACCTGCGCGAGGAGGTGCGGCAGGTGCTGCTGCAGTACCACCGCAAGCTCAACAACTTCGTGATGTGGGCCGAAGAGGAGACCAAGAAGTCGGCCCAGCGTCACATCTCCCCGGCGCAGCTCCAGAGTACGCCACCATGCATGCGCACCACCGCACACGCACACGCACACACGCACACACGCACACACGCACACACGCACACACGCACACACGCACTGACAAAAATGTTTGGAATGCAGAGCTGCAGGTGGAATCTGCGGTCGAGGCGCTGACCGACCTGCTTAGCATTCTTCTGGATCTGCTTCGGCTCATTCCGCCCATTCCTGACAAGTACGCCACCGCCTCGAAAGCCGGCCAATCGTCCGACGAGGTCGCCGTACGTCGCACCCAGCAGCCCATCGATTCATTTGGTGGAGGAGTTGATATTTTTTATGGGAGGCTGACGTGGCGCACACGTACACGCACCACCGCACACGCACGACACGCACACGGGGCGTCTGGCTGTGCAGTTGGTGTCTCCGCGGAAGAGCAGCACGACGGCGGCGATGAAAAGCAGCGGCAACAGCAAGGGCACCAAGGCCGCCGGCCCCAAGCCGACCCTCAAACAGGAAATCGCCGAGTGGATCGAGGTATGTCGATCCACCCTTTACGCTCCCCATGTGAGATCATATATTAGGTTACATCTGACCAACACACAATATACAATTAATATATGTATATATAATATATATACATATGCAGGAGGGAATCAACATTCGGTTTGGCAAGTTCCAGGCACGCCTGCTACGTGTCGCTGAGATCAAACGTGCGCCACCTTAAACCACTGCAACCCGCCATTTTAACCATCTTCTGCCGCCACATTAAACTCGCGAGTCAATGTTGCGCGCGCGTGGACGCAGTGAAGCGGAGGGCCAAAGCGGAGGAGGAAGACGACGAGGGGTCGGGCGAGACCAAGGAGGGCGTGATCGCCGACATTTGCGACCACATCGTGTCGTCCCTCAACAAGGACGAGCGATACTACCAACAGCCCTTCCTCAAGTACGCAACTCTCCTTTTATTTCAATTATTAATATATATATATATATATGTTAAGCCTCAAGAGATTCATTATATTTAATTTAAATGTATCATATAGTAACAATATGTATAATATTTAACATTTATTGGATTGTAGGTTGGGCGGCGTCGATGTGGTGGAGCGGGCGCTGTTCCTCTACTACCCACACATTAAGGTGGCGGTGACCGAGTGGCTGCAGGGCGGCACGGAGGACCCGCCCCTGACGGACCGCACGTTCGACGTCTACTTCGCGCTGCGCAAACTGCACCAGCTCATGTCCCAATACGATCGGTACCGGCCGGCAACCCTCAACGTGCATTGCGTCGACGCTCACACATTGCGCGTGTGCGGTGGTGCGTGTGCCATGTGTGCGGTGGTGCGTGTGCGGTGTGCGTGGACAGGCAGGAGAAGCAGCAATTGTTGGACATTGACAAGCTGTTCCTCCCGTTCGTCGACAAGTATTTGACCCAGTGTAGGGAGAAACTCAAGGAGTGGTCGCAAACGGTACCGCACACGCACGCGCACCACCGCACACGAGGGATTCGTTGTCGATTGTTCTTTTTGTATGTTTTGTGATTGTAGGCCTTCAAAAACGATGATTGGATGCCCATCGACAGCGAGGAGGAGGATGACGAGTTGCGCATTCTGCACTCGGTACGCTCCTCTCTTGGCCCATTTTATTTATTTATTTCTTGATTGATTGATTGATTGATTGAGTGATTGATTTTTGATGTCTAATTAAAATCAATTTCAAAAAACAGGCCAGCGTGATCTCGCTGTTCTCGGCGATGCGTCAAGCCGTCCAATTTTTGCTTCTCCTCAACCTCAACCTCTTCCCCTCTCTCCTGCACTTCACTAAGGTAAGAAGAACGTGTGCGTGCGTGCGTGCGTGCGTGCTGCGAGTGCGTGCGTGCTGCGAGTGCGTGCGTGCGTCGTGCGTGCGTGCGTGCGTTGACTGTGTGCGCTGTATGTGTTGCTGATTCTGTGGTCGTGTTTGGCCGCCCGCATCAAGACCGTGGGCGAGGTGGTCGACTACTATCTCTCCAAGCTCGAGAAGAGCGTCGCGAGCACTGTCATCATCCCCGCCGCTCTCCCCGATGATGACGTACAGTCCTTGCCACGCGTGTGCGTGTGCGTGTGCGTACCGCAATTATGAGTCGATGCGTGTTTCTCACTCTTCGAACACAGGTACAGAAGGACGAAAAGGCGGACAAGCGCAAGAGCGAGAGCGCGAAGCGGAGCAGCAAGCGGCAGACCAACAACAAGCTGGGCAAGGTCGCCGCTGCGCTTCGCACCAAGCCCGCGGGCTTTGACGCCGAGGACGTGAGCAAACTCCCCACCACCGTCAACCAAGAGGTACTCATCATTATTCATTTCATTTATTTTTTTTTGGTTCTACTCACTTCTGTTCTCAAGTATACTGGAATTCCTTACATTTTTATGTATATGATGAACATGTGAATGTGTATATACGGAAATAGTTGTGCATCAAGATCAACAACGTGGAGACGATAGTGAAGCAGTTGGCCGGCCTCATGAAGGACCTGCACGCCAAGGTGCGCCGCATGTCACGCCAGTCCACTGGGACTGGCTCAGTAGTTGACTGTTAACGACTGACCGAATGAAAAAACTTGTCGCTGTCGTGGCCGCCCGGTGTGCGCAGCTCACGACGAAGGAGGACAAGGCCGAGCTGGCCCGGATCTTCGGCGGCATCTTCTCGGCCGTCGAACTGCGCTACAACCAGATCATCGCCATCATCACCTCCCACGTACCCCGCTCTCTCGCCTTTGCCCCTTCTCCATTCTTTCTCACTGTCATGTGCTGTGTGTGTCGTGTGTCGTGCTGTGCGTGTCGTGTGTCGTGCGCGTGTGCGTGTCGTGCGGGCAGATGAACGATTCGATCAAGCAAGTGATCTATTATCTGCTGGAAGGGGGCGCCAGCGAGGAAAAGCGGATCAAGGAAATCGAAAAGCAGGAACGCAAGGACCGGAAGGACAGCAAGGACAAGTCCCAAGCCCTTCTCGTCTCGCAGCCCTCTGAGTATGTCGCACGACACACACGACACACACGACACACACACGACACACACACGACACACACACGACACACACACGACACACACGTCCCCGCACACGCACGCACGTGGGCTGACGTGGCTGGGCGTACTGTGTCAGGCAACTGCTTTCGCTTGCGGAGGAGCGCGTGGAGTACTTTTTCCAGTACCTCAACAGCGAGGTCGGGGTGCTCTCCGACCACCTCTACTTCGACGCCTTCTCCATCCTCCTCGCCCACGTGTGGACCGTCATCGTCAAGGTACCAACGCCACGACACGCCGCACACGCACACGCACACGCCGCACGACACACGCTGATGAGGAATGTGTGGAATGTGTGGAATGGACAGGACTTTGAGGAGCTGTTGCTGCCGGTGAGCGCGGAGACGGACCGGTACGGCCCGCGCAACCGGCCGCGGATCGCGAAGATGCTGGAGTACATCGTCACGCAGCTGCTCTTCGAGTTCTTCGAGGCCGATGGCGACGGGCTCGAGCGGGAGTACCTCGAGAGCACCACCGTTCTGCTCCGGCGCGCCATCGGTGCCTCTCTGCCTCGTGCAATTCACGTCACATACGCTGCCGGCAAATTCTCAACGCGTCTCGTGTGTCGTCGTGTGTCGTCGTGTGTCATGTCGATAGCGCTGTATGAGTTGGAGACGTCGGTGCTGAAGTCGATCTACCGGGGCATCGAGAAGAAGCACGAGACCGAGCAGACCAAGGTACGGCCCGAAGAACCTCCGTGTCTTCGCTTAGCTCAAGGCGCATGACATGCACCACCGCCGCGCACGCCGCAGGACGATCTGAAGGCCGACCCGTTGGAGGAGTGGCACGTTCTCTGCATTCTCACGGCCCGCCCCGGCGACAAGGTGCGCTCACACGCCCCTTCCACCGCCGCACGCGACTGTCGAGGCGGACTGGCGCCAGTCAGTTGTTACCACGCTGCTGCTGCTGCTGCTGCTGATCGCATGGTCATCGCAGGAGGCGCAAGAGTTCGTGACGGCCAAGCGGGCGTCGGCGCGCAACCAGACCATCCGCCGATTCTTCAAACTCAGCAAAAACGACCAACTCATCGCCGGTACCCTAACGATAGGAATAAAAACTAATACATAATAACTAATAAAATAATAAAATAATAAAATAAAATAAATAAGAAAATAAGAATACGAATAATAAACACACCTTCCTACTAATGTAATATATATATATTTAAAATTGATTACAGAATTTGAGTGCAACAATGCGGACAAGATCAGGGGGCGGCTGTACCTGTCCACGTCGAGCCTGTGCTTCGAGCCGCTGGTGGACGCCCGCAAGCTCATCATCTCCATCCAACAGATCACCTTCGTCGCCCGAGTACCTGCTCCTCGGTCTTCCCTCCTTCTCCTCTCGTTACACTAACCGTGTCGCGTGTGCCATCGTGTATCGTTGTGTGTGTGTCGTGTGTCGTGTGTCGTGTGTCGTGTGTCGTGTGTCGTGTGTCGTGTGTCGTGTGTCGTGTGTGTGTGTGTGTGTGTGTGTGTGTGTGTGTCGTGTGTCGTGTGTCGTGTGTGTGTCGTGTGTCGTGTGCAGAACAAACACGTGAGCTTCCCTGATGCCATACAGATCACTGCCGACAAGGAGGTGCGTATGACACTCATGAGGCCAACAGTCTACAACAGCTTTGTTTCTAACTGTCGTGTGTCGTGTGTCGCGTGTGCCGCGTGTGTCGTGTGCTAGGACTACGCGTTCTGGAGCTTCGCGTCGAACCGGTCGGAGGAGTGCTACGAGATGTTGATCGCGCAGGCGCGCCTGCTGGGCAACACGGCCATCGTGCCCTACGAGGAGATCTCCGCCGCTGACGACGTGTCGCGCATCCAAATCGCGCACCACCCCATCTCGCCGCGCAACATCGTCTCTCCGCGCCGTCGCGAAAGGTGAACACACGACACACACACGACGCACACACGACACACGACACACGTCTATACGACACACGACACACGACACACGACGCACACACGTGTTGCGTTGCGTGTGTCGTGTGTTGCGTGTGTCTTATGGTCGTTTGGTTATTCATTTATGTTTTTTGATTTGCAGGACAAAAACGATCACCAATTCAAAGCACCAATCGGAGAAGGAGGAGGAGCTCCTCTCCCTCTTCAACTTGCCCGATGACGAGACCCTCATGCAACGTACGCACTCCCTTTTCCAGCTCTCCACACCCACTCGCTTGAATGACTCAAGCTGTGTCGTGCGTGTGTCGTGCGTGTGTCGTGTGACTGTGTCTTTGTGTAGAGTACGGGTGCGTGCTGAAGAGCAAGGCGTCGTCGGGTCCCGGCCGGCTGCTGATCTTCCGCTCCCACTTCTGCTTCCTGCCCTCCGTCGGCTCTTCGCTCGTACTCCGCTTCTTTCTTTCTTTCATTCTTTCTTTTAGCTCCGCGCCCTTCTTTCTGGGGGCAAGGCGACTTACGCGGTTGGTTGTGACATCCGTGGATGGCAGGTGAACGTGCCGGCGGCGGAGGTGAAGTCGGTGACCAAGAAGCGTACCGCCATCCTGCTGCCCAACGCTCTGTCGGTCTCCACGAACGCCGGGGCGAAGGTACCCAGACCAGTACAGATCAGTAGTGTGTGTGTGTGTGTGCGCGCGCGGCGTGTGCGTGTGCGAGTGCTGCGTGGGTCTTGAGCTTTCTCTCATCGTGTGCCGTGTCCCGACATTTTAGTACGCGTTCCATTCGCTGCTCAAGCGAAACGAGGCCTACTCGATCATGCGCGAGCAGATGGAGCAAGCCACCGAAGAGACGCGCCAACGGGGCGGCAAGACCAAGAAGAAGTGATACAACATGCACAACATGTACATTTCTTTCTTCTTTTTCTTGTTTCTTACCAACAACGCTTGCAAAAATTGCTTGGTTAGAACAAGGTGAGGTGCACATCATGACGGAGGGGAGACGGTGCCGTCGTACCTTCTTCTCTCTGCAACTTGTTTTTTGTTCGGTTGCATGGCTCGGGGCTTTTGTGAGGTTGGAGACTTATGTCACATGTTTCTGGTGAGAAGAAAGAAAGAAGGAGAACGAGCGACGGAGCGAAGAACGCGGACTCGGTGTTGGTCTCGCCTGGTCTTGGAGGCGCGGCCGAGGCCAAGGCGGCGGACGAGTCGAAGAGGCGCCACTCCTTCTCTTGTAGAATTGTGAAAACTGCAAGAGCAGCTTTTCGTTTGTAACGTTGTCATACCACCGTGGCCTTCTACCACAGAAGGTCCAGGCAGCGGGACAAAAAGAAGCCCACGGTGGTAGTTACCGGAGTGGCGGGTCCTTCCACAACCCCCTACAAAACCATAGTACCAACCAAAACTCCTTTCTATCTTACTGCCCACTACCATGCACCACCACGGAGGCCACCACCAGCACCACCATGACCACTTCACCGGCCACCACCACCACCACCAGCACCATCACCCCTATGCCCCTCCGCCGCATGCCCCCGTGCAGACATTCTCCGCCGGCGGCGCACCCTACGAAAATCAGATTCAGGTGGTCCACCACCACCACCACCTGAACCACGGCGGACCCGGCCAGGTGCGGGTCAAGATGGACCCGTCGTGCTTCGGCGCGGGCGCGTTCCCCGAGTACGTGCCCAACGAGATCCGCGGCCGTGTGGCCGACGGCGACTACGTGGCCCACGTGCGGCGGCTCAACCACGACCTGGCCGTGGCGGCGCGGTGGGGCTGGGGCGTGCTCCTGTGCGTGCTGGGCGTGGTCGGCGCTTTCATCGGCTTCGCCGTGTCGATGTTCACGGCCTTCAATGACGTCAGCAACTTCAAGTTCCCGTCGGCCGGCGCCCTGTGGCCGTGGGGCCTCCTCTTCGCCCTGAGCTTCGTGGGCATCGTCGTCTTCGCCATCATCTCCGCCGTCAAGGTACCTACTCAACAAAATTATTTACATTTTTGTAGACATTATTCATATGTTGATATGAAAAGTTGCAACTTCTCATTAACTGATGCGCAGGTCCAATCACAAAATGGTGCTGTGTTGTTAAATAGTCCAAGGCCGTGCTGAGGGAGCATGAGCAGTTGTTCAACGAGGGCCTGGGCCGTGACGCCGGCCTGGCCTTCCGGTTCGAGAGGAAGATCAAGGAGATCAAGCACGCCAAGGAGCGGTGGGACCCGGTCCTGAAGAAGCACGTCAAGCCCAAGACGGCCAAGGTGACGATGATCATCGACATCATTGGCGAACCCACCACCACGCCAGTGATCCCCCACTCGCTAGTGCCAGTTTCGCTCACCACCAGCCCGAGATCGTGGACAACCCGCAGTTGGTGATGGTGTAACAAAAAAAAACACAATATCACAGAAAAATTGTTATTGTCTAAACTGAGATTAACTTGTTGAAGAGGCTCCACCAGTCTGTGTGGAGGGAGGAGGCAGATGATATGCAACCCTCTACAAAGTGCTTGCCAGTACACACCACCATCCACCCAATGTTGAGGTTCACAACACAGTTCCCTGTTGGCACGCTCACACTTGCATTCCTGCCCCGAGAGCTTGCTGGCCACCTTCAAAGAACGCACAACGGATGACAACCAGCTCTACATCGTGGGCAAGGTCGTCCAACCATTAATTAAGGCAGCTGATCACTTTTTCGTTTATTTTCTCAGGAGGAAGGGCTCTCGGCTTGCTTTTGGAGCTCTGCGATGCGCCTGGCCCTGTGCGCCTCGAGGATGGCGGCGCACTGGGCGTGGTTGTTGTGCTGGGCCAAGTAGTGCGGCGTGCGCTGGCGCAGGTCCTTCATCTGATATCGCGCGCCGTGCTGCGGCCGATCACACAAATTGAAAGTGTGATTATTATTTGTAACAACAAATATATATAAAAAAAAATCGAAAAAGAAAAGGGGCTCGTACGTTGAGCAAGAGCTGGAGAGCCTCGGCGGCTCCGTTGCCGGCCGCGTAGTGCAGCGCGGTGAGGCCCAGATTGGCGCGGGCGTCCAACTGGCGTTCAGTCAGAGAACACACGTGCGCACACGACACGACACGACACGACACGACACGACACGACACGACACGACCAACGACACGACACGACACGACAACATTGTCAGTGTTTTGTCTTTGAAAGAAGGAAAGGGCGCACGCACTTGTGGATGCGGCAGAGCGAGCAGCACGCGCAGCACTTCGACGTGATTCCTCGCCGCCGCTCTGTTTGGCACCAGCCCACAAGTCAGCAGAAACAGAAGCGCACGGTGCGTGTCGTATGTCGTGTCGTATGTCGTGTCGTGTGCGCACGTAGATGAGTGTACATTGAATGAAAGAAAAGAAGGCCGACGTACATCATGAGCGCGGTGTGGCCGTGCCTGTTGACGACGGTCACATCGGCCCTCAGCTGCAGCAGGCGGCTGACCTCCTCAACATCCCCGCGCCCGGCGGCCTCTATCAGCTGCTGACCTCTGTACACACCGTGAGAATGTACCAACACGTGCATGTGCGGCGTGTGCGGTCGTGTCGTGTCGTGTCGTTGGTCGTGTCGTGTCGTTGGTCGTGTGCGCGTCGTGTCGTGTCGTGTCGTACAATGCGTGCGGATTTTCACGGACGGGGGCGGTGGCGGTGGCGGTGGCGGTGGCGGGTGCGGCAACAGGCGGTGGGGGTAAGGGTATGACTGGCTGGGCAACCTGGGGGTGAATCGCAAGACACACACGTACAACGCTCCATCATTTGCTGGTGTGCCATGCGTGCCGTGTCGTGTCGCGTGTCATGTTGCGTGTCATGTTGCGTGTCATGTTGCGTGTCATTGGTCGTGTCGTGTCGTTGGTCGTGTCGTGTCGTTGGTCGTGTCGTGTCGTGTCGAGGAGAGATTACGAGTGGCGAGGGTGGTGTGTCATCAGTCTGGCTCCCGAGCGAGAACTGTTGGCTGGCCTCGGGCTCCGTCGTCGTCGTCGCCATGGCCGTCGTCTCCGCCAACGGTTGCGGCTGCAGCTGAGGGAACAGGTCGGGGCTGTTCTGGACCTCCTCTTCCTCCTTTTTCTCCTCCTCCTTCTCTTCCTTTTTCTCCTCCGTTTCCTTTGGCTTTTCCTTCGTCGCTTTCTTCTCCATTTCCTGCGGCTTCTTCGCGTCTTGCTCGGCCACCGCCGGCGTCGCGATGCTAACGATGATCGCACGAGGGAGCGCCGGCGCCGGCGCCGTCGCTGTCGCCTCCTCCTTCTTCTTCATTTTCTTTTTTTCAGGCGTCGTCGTCTTCTGCAGAGGGGTCGTCATGATCTCGTCGATGGCCTGCAGGCCCCAGTCCTCCTCGCGCACCTCCTTCTCTTCCTCTTCCTCTTCCTCATCTACTTGCTCCTTCCTCGTCTTCTTCTCCTTCTTCTTTATCTTCTGCGACTTCGTCTTCGGCTTCCTCTGCGCCGCAGCCGCGGCCTTCTTCCCGCCTCGCGGCTGCTGGGCGGACGTTCCGCGCCGCTGCCGCTTGGCCGCCGGAGGCTCCGCTCCGCCTCGTCTTCGTCTTCGTCTTCGTCGAGCACCACCGCCGCAGTACCCTCGGACGCGGGTCGCTTCTTGCGGCCTCTTGTTCTCGGCGGCGTCACGACTTCCTCTTCCTCCATTTCGTCGTCGCTTTCGCTTTTCTTGGCCGCCGCTTTCGCTTTCTTCGGGGATGCTGCCTTGGTGGCCGCGGCCCTCGTCTTGCGGGTGATGCTGATCGGGTTGACCGACGATGATGACGACGATGATGATGAAGAAGACGATGAAGACGACGACGACGAGCGCGTACTAGGCTTGGGCGTGAGGTTGATGTCGACCTCGAGGACGTCGTCCTCGTCATCTTCCTCTGGATCGGCCTTGTACTCTTTCTCATCTTCTTCCTCTTCCTCTTCTTCCTCTTCCACTTCTTCCTCTTCTTCCTCTTCATCGCTCGGTATCTTTTCCTTGCCCTTTCTCCGCCTTTTCTCTTCGCGCACGTTGCCTTCTCCTTGCTTCAGGGCCTCCTCTACACTCATCGTTTGCTTCTGTTTTTGTTTTGGTTTTGTTTTTTTGGGGTTTTGTGAGTGATGGACCATCGCAATGCCCTACCACACCACACGCACACAACACACGCACGACACACGACACGCGCGCACGATACGGCAAGGAGATGAGGAACGCACGGGAGGTTTGCAGGGCTTGAGCGTCTGCGCGTTCACATCCAACTTCTTCTCGACAAAGAAGAGGCTCGCCAAGCGCGACTTGATTTTCTGTGTTTTACACACCCCACACAAACCACACGCAAACGCACCACCGCACACACCGCACACACCACACACCACACACACCACACACCACACACGGCGCTCCGTGAGATGGAACAAGCGGAATGTGGGCCGGGCGGTGGTTGGGTGGTTCCGTACCTTGTTGAGAGCGGGAGTAGCGAGGTCGGGAAACTGTGCCTCGAGCTCCTGCCGCGTCTTCTTCTCTATCGGGAGAAACTCCTCCTTGCTGAGGACTGCACCACACAGTGCGTCAGATCGCGTCGCGTCACGTCGCGTCACGTCGTGTGTGTGTGTGTGTACCGAGAATCCTGCGAGAGATGGAGTTGACCGGGTTGGGATCAATGTGGTTGCTCAAACACAGCTCTTTGACGTGGAGGTCGTCCACCAGTTCCTCCTGCGCGCGCAGAAGCCAATGAAGCCAATTAATTATCAACATAACCGAGGTCTCAGACCGCACACGACGAGCAATGGCGCCACACGACGAGCAATGGAGGGGGCCGTACGGGCACGTCCTGTGGGCGGTACAGCCACGAGCCGCGCATCTCAAGTTGGCCCGTTCGTGTCTACAATCAAACAAGGAAGCTTTGATCAGTAACGCGCGTGCACACATACACACACGACACACACACACACACGACAAACACACACACACACACACGACACACACACACACACACACACGACACACACACGACTACGCACGCACCACACAATCGCCACACATACATGCAGAAGAAGGTGGGAGAGAGGTACCTCGTAGAGCTCGTCGATGATGGCGTACCAGTCATCGGCCTCGTCTTCTGGCCGCAGGGTCACACAATCGCCCACTCGGTAGGTCGTTCCAGCGAACACGAACCCCTGCCAACGCGCAGGCGCGGTTGCGTGAACAAAAAAACAATAACTTTGCAGTGGTGCGTGTGCGGTGGTGCGTGTGCGGTGGTGCGTGTGCGTACGCGATAGAAAGTTTTGCCACTGGTGCCCCTGCGCTTAGGCGGCAATATGGGCTTGCCGATCCATTGGACAATCGACGACAACTGCAACGCGACACACGACACACACGACACGCACCACCGCACACGCACCACCGCACACGACACACACGACACGCAGTTCGTTAGGTTGGGACGTGCAGGTGCGCAGCGAGGGGTGGCAGGGGTGCACCTTGTGCATCTTGAGGGCGAGCTCCTTTTCCTTGCGCCGCTTCTTTTCCTTGTCGTCCCCGTGGATGACGAAGGCCGCCTCCTTGAGCAGCTCCTTCGTCTCCTCCTCGTCCAGCTCCACATCTTCCACCACCTCCTCCTCTTCCGAAGTGCTCTGCTTCTTCTTCGTCTTCTTCTGCTTCTTCTGCTTCTTCTGCTTCTTCTTCCTGCCGGTCGTCATCGTCGTCCGCTTGCCCTTGCTCAACCGCTTTCGTTTCTTCGTCGTCGTCTCCACTTCCTCCTCTTCTTCCATTTCTTTTTCTTTTTCTTCGCCGCCATCGTCAGAGTTGAGGAGTTCGTCCAGTGGCGATTCGGGGACCACCCTTCGCGGCTTTCTCTTGGGCGTCGTCAGCTCCCTCACCATCAGAATATCATCTTCTTCATCTTCTTTCTCCTTGGCTTCGTTCGTCTTCTTCTCCTCCTCCTCCTTCTTCTTTTCCGCCTTCTCTTTCTTCTTGTCGATCACCATCGCGTCGTTATCCTTTTCCTCCTTCTCTCTTTCCTTTTCTTTCTCCTTTTCTTTTTCGCCGTCGGCCCCGGGGAAGTTGAAGCCGTCGAGCTCGTGGTCGGAGTCGTCGTGGTCAGCTAGGATCTCTGCCCGCTGCCGCTGCTGGGCCTTACGCGCTTTGTAGTCCCGGATCAGCGCGGGCGCGTCCAGGTCCTTCTCCGCCACCCATATCGCTTGGGCGTCCGGCCACTTCACCTGGTATTGCACGGCTCCCTGCAGCACGACACACACGCACACGCACACGCACGCACACGCACACGACACGCACACGCGTAAGTCGAATTGGGGGACAAGGAGAGAATCATAAAGGAGGCGGTTACCCTGAACTTGCGGTCACTGAGGATCGATTCGGGGTTGTGTAGCTTCTTGGCAAGCCGCTTCTCGTTGATGCGCTTCAGCTCCTCCTCCTCCTCTCGTTGGGCCTGCAGCTTCTTGTTGAGCTGATGGACCTCGAAATCGCTGTGCAGCCCAACAGCAAGCTTCGAATTAGCAATCATGATAATGAGAATAATGAATAATGAATAATGAATAATGAATACTAACAAAAACACCAAATCAAAACAATAAAAATAAAAAAAAGTGAGCAACACGCCACTTACTGGATGAGCTCGGGACAGTGCGTGAGGTTGCTCTTGGGCTCCCATGTGTTCTGATTCTCGGGGTACCCCAGCCATTTCACCAGGTACTCGAGTTGGCCCTGCGCGGGACAAGCACACATCAGCTCAAACACAAACGCAAAGCGTATGCGACACGACACACGACACACAATACACACGAAGTGACCCAAATGACAACTCGGGACAGCGGGTCTCCGTACCACACCGCGGCGCACTTCGCGGATGGCCTCCACTTCCCAGTGGTCGACATCTTGTTCGTCCTCCTCCTCTTCGTCCACTTGCGCCTCGCCTACATGCCCCAAACGAATAAATGAATTCCCAATTCCGAAAAAGCAAAGAAAAGATGTCAATACAATAAGTTATTTATACAATAATAAAATCAAACACAAAATAATAATATATAAAATACAAAATACAATAATAAATAAATAAATAAATGTTGTTCGCACCTTCTGTCAGGAGAAGCGTGTGGACGCGGCCAGGGGCGATTTGGAGCATCTTCCGCTTGCCGAAGCGCGTGACCCGCACGGGCTGAGTCGCCGCACAGGAAACCGCGCACGTTAAACACGCACTGTCAGAACTCCCCGATCTCATTCATCATCATCATCATCATCATCATCCTTCAGCTTTGGCTCAAATGAATAAGAGGAAGAACAACCTTCAGCTCCTTGCAGGGCTTCGCAATCCCCAGTTGGCCGCTGTCGCCCTCGCCAAACGCCAACAGCTCTCCCTCATCTGAGCAGAAAGCCCAAAAAACAATAAAAAATAAGAATTAATTTCATAACACACGACACGACACGACACGACACGCAGCAAACGCACGCACGCATACAGTGTCGCGTACCCGTTGTGACAAAGGAGAAATTCCAGCCGGCGCCGATTTTGGTCACGCCTCTCCCCCGCAGGGCCTCGACCACAGTGGGTTCGTTTCGTGCGGTGGTATCGCCAAGACCCAGCTGCCCCACTAACGCCGGCACATATTAGCAAAAAATGTGTAAACATACGTAAATATCGCACAAAAAAGCGCACATAGAAGAAGCCGCAGAAGTACCTTTATTGTTGCCCCAGCTGTAGAGCGTCCTGGTGCCTTTGTCGCCGATAGTAATGCAGAGCATGTGCTCGCCGCCGCACGCGATCTCGGCCACACTGCCATTGGTACAATGGCACCCCAGAATAACAAAATATGTTAAAAAAATTCAGGTCGGTAAGGCTGCCGCACGCAACGAAATACAATGCAACGCACCGCTGTCGGGCGGGAAAGCGGACCAGTCGCGGCGTGCTGCAGTCTTCCTCGTTGCCATAGCCCAGCTGGCCGTCCTTGTTCACGCCCCACGTGAACAGCTGCCCAGCCTCTGTTGGGTGTCATTGCAATAAGCAAAATGTTTGAAACAATAATGATAACAATAAGAATTATAGATAGATAGTGAAAGACTCATTCTCACATAACGCGCAGACGAGGAGGCTTACGGCTGATGGCTGCTGCAAAGCTGTGGCCGCAGGCAACACACGCAATACCCGACAGCCCCATGATCTGTAGGAGGGGGGATTCGGCCCAGCAGTAAGACAGCCATTCAGAACGAAAAGCCTTTCCACGAATTGGTGGACGGGCACACCAAGTACTACTACTACTAGTACCTTATGGGGCACGAGCTTTACGGTCAGATCGTCGCCGTGGCCGAGTCGTGCGCCGCTCCCGCCCCACGAATAGACGTTGCCGCCCTCTGTTGTCGTTGGGGACACGCAAAATT
Source organism: Acanthamoeba castellanii str. Neff (assembly GCF_000313135.1). NCBI lineage: Eukaryota > Discosea > Longamoebia > Acanthamoebidae > Acanthamoeba > Acanthamoeba castellanii. Next base: position 370,772 of record NW_004457380.1, read on the forward strand.
TACTAGTTAGTTAAGCAGGCGTTGTGTGTTCGTAGGTTTAAACCTACTTCCACTGTTGCAGGGACAGATACGCCGTGCGTACCGGTGAGCGCGAGGACAAAATGCTCGCTGGCGGCGATGCTCGACACTGGCTCGCTGATTCTCGCCTCAACTGGTACATCGCTAGCCCTATGTGGTGTGTGTGGTGGTGGTGGGTGGTGGTGGGTGGTGGTAGTGGTGTGGTTAGTGTTGAGTGCTGACATACTCATTGGTTGGTTGGTTGGTTGGTTGGTTGTCAGGATGTAATGTACTTTGTGAGGCCATAGCCGAGGCACCCCATTTGCCCAGAGCCAACAGCCCGCACCTCTCCGTCCTCTGGTCATGTGAAAGCGGAAAGTGAGTGATGCGCGGGGCAAGGAGCAGCGAGCAGTAGCGGCGCACCTGTCAAGCCCACGACGAATCCCAAGCCGCACGCAATGCTCTTCAAGTTGAGCTTGGAGAGCTCCGGCTGTGTGTCGTGTGTGTGGGTGTGTGGTGTGTGTAATGTGTGTGGTGTGTGTGTGTGTGTGTGCGTGCGTGCGTCACCGTCGAGCGAGACATGTCAGAAAAGCACTAGAAATCGTGGTTAAGCAGGTAGTACGTGTAGTGTGGGCATGCTCCGGTGCTCGTCCCCGCAGCCGCCGTGAAAGAGCCGACCGCACTTGCCCCATATGTACGTCTCACCCGATTCTGTGTGTCGCGTGCAATGGGCCGAAGGTGAATCCGTGGTGGCGACAACGCTTGGGGCAATACTACAAAGAAGCAGAAGAAGAAGAAAAGAATCGAGGAAGACGCACTTGTGATTGCGGCCGACAGGTTGCCACTGGCCGACACCACTGTCGGCTGCTTGCCTTTCAGTTCCTGCATTTCGGGACGAAAACAGGGCAGCCATCAGCGAGCTGCCTCGCACCACCGCACACGCACACGCACCACCGCACACGTACCTGGAGTGGCTGCGGTTGCGCGTAGCGTCTAAAGTCGCCTAGGCCCAGCTGAGCGTCCCTGTTGTCTCCCCTAATAAAATAAAATGCCATCGCAACAGCATCCATCAATATAGAAGTGCGCGGTCGCACAAGTCACAGCGCACGAAAGGGACATAGAAGAGGGAACGTGCCAGGAGAAGACGAGGGTTGGCTGCTCAAGGGTGAGCGTGCCCCTGTCAGCCGAACCGCCCTGAAGCGACGAGAATGAATTTTAATCTGATTAATTGGAGGCATTGATATCCGAGCAATTATTGATCATATTCCAGCGCACCTTTGGATCAGGCTCTTCCATCTTGTTGATTGCAGTGAATGGCTCAGAGATGATTGAGGGCTTCACGTGGAGTCACCCACTGCTCGATGCGTTGTGCCGGTTTTGGCCGGTTTTCTGCTTGGCGCCTTTTTTCAGGGGAGAAAGAAAAAAGAAAAAAGAGAAACAAAAAAGAAATAAACGGAAAGATGAGATCAGCACGATGCACCACAACAACGAGCTTCAGGCCATCTTGGACGCCAACCGCAGCCCCACGCACAGCTGCTCTGATGTATGCACATAGGAGCGACGGATCTGGACCTGTCCGAAGATTGACCTCCACAAAAAGTAGCGGAGGCTCCGGCGGCGGCAAGGCCCACAGCACACCCAAGGCGTCCCTGCCGCGGCACCGTGCCCACCTCGTCAGCGGCGACAGTGCCTCGTACGCTGCTCAACTTAATTGTTCATTTTTTATATAAAATTATTTATATTTATATTTATTTATAAATTATTAAGAATTAACTAATGGGCTGGGCCACAGGTCGACACAGTGGCTGCGGCGGCAGCTGAGCGACCCCTACGTACGGTACGCGTACAGCCGGCGATGGGCCTCTTTGTGTGCAGCCAAAGCTGTGATGCCGATTGAAGCTAAACCATCTCTTTTTTGTTTGTTCACCCGAACAACTGCTGTTAACAGCCAAGCCAAGCAGGAGAACCTGGCATCGCGAGCCGCCTTCAAGCTCCAGCAGATCGACGACAAGCACCACATCCTCAAGTTTGACTTCACCGCGTTTGTTGATGTTGCCATGTTGGATGTTGCTCACGCGTGTCGTGTGTGTCGTGTGTGTCGTGTGTGTCGTGTGTGTCGTGTGTGTCGTGTGTGTCGTGTGTGTCGTGTGTGTCGTACAAAAGAAAGGGCAAGTGCGTGTTGGATCTGGGATGCTCGCCCGGCGGATGGACCCAGGTGGCCGCCAAGCGCGTCGCGGGTAAGGCGGGCGGTAGACCGGGCCTGGTCGTAGGGGTCGACATCAAACGTACCTCGCCTCCTCCCTCATTGCTGCTCTTTCTCATCTTTGCCGTGCGTCGTGTGCGATGGTGCGTGCGGCAGCCGTCGATATTGTGGTTGATGGAGCGACGTTTCTGCAGCTGGACATGTCGAGTCCTGATGCGTTGCCGGCCATCATCAACGCCATGGAGCAGGTACCAACCCCCCCCCTTTGTGATGGTACTTTGTTGGCCGCCACTGACTCCTCGCACCCCCCCCCCCGAAGGGAGGCTACGACAAGGCAGACGCTGTCATCTCCGACATGGCGCCCTCCGCCTCGGGTACGCCGCCGCAGCGCCGCCGACACGCCTCTGGCTTTGGGTCGACCAATGGCGTGGCGAACCGACTTGACTAACTTACATGCGCGCTCGCCAACCCAACCCAACCCAACCAACCAGGAATCAAATCTGTGGACCACATACGACTCATGGTTGGTTTTCCCCAAGTTTTGCCTCTACACACCGCTATGCACTCAACACACAAACACGACACACGACACACGACACACGACACACACACGACACACACACACACACACACAAACACAACACACACACACACACACAACACACACATCACAACAACAAACAAACAACAAACAACAGGAGCTTGGCGAGGTGGCGCTGGGCATAGCGGAATCGGTGCTGGCGCCTGGCGGGTCCTTCCTGGCGAAGGTGTCGCGCGGCGGCGAGGAGAACCAGTTCAAGGACAGGCTCGTCGACCTCTTCAAGGTACGCCGCGATTGCGTGCGTCGGTTGTGTTCGTGCGTGCGTGCGTGCGTGCGCCTGTCTTACGGCCATTTGCGGTGACAGGAGGTGGTGAGCGTCAAGCCAGATGCCTCGCGATCAGACTCAGCGGAGATCTACTTCCTCGGCAAAGGCTTCGGCGCCGGCAAGAAGCCACCACCTTCATAGGCGAAATACAAGATTTTTAGGATGGATTATTGTTCTTATTATTTGCTGCATGCATTTCTTGTCCCTCCCACTCCGCAGGATGGGCTCATGGCGGTGCTTGCAATGCGGCTTCCATATGGCGGTGTTTGCCCACCACAACCACATGACCACCCACAACCTGGTCTTTTCAGAGCAAGCTGCATGCTTTCAAAAGGACTGGAATTCAAATGAGTGTCACATCAGAATAGCCTACAGAACGCTTGAACTTGTGCTGTGCTTCTGGTTGGTGGGCTGAAGCAAGGCTCCTGGGCCTTTCTTGTATTGGTTAGGCCTCTCACCTCTTCACAGATGGCAACAGGCACAGTCTCAATTGGGGGGGCCTCTGAGTTTTTCTCTGCTTCAGCATGGAAAGCACTGTGCATTCCTGAAATCAACATAGTTACTGTGGACTAAATCACAAGGTAACTACCCTCATCTCACATGCAAATTAGGGTTAATATGTGCCCCAGAAGACCCCACTGACTTCTCCCAATGCTCCCTCCCATCTTGAGATGGGCTGGAGTATTGAATGTGTCTTTGCCACCTGTGAACTGCTGCTGGCCATGAAGGCCAGCCAATGGGTACTGCTTATCCCCTAGTATCCATGCAGAGAATGTTGCTAAAATCTCATTTAATTATTAATTGAATAAATATACATATCTACACATGACACACACACACTGACACACAGACCAGTGTGGTGAGACCTGCCAGGCCCTAGTGCACAATGTGGTGTGCATGGCTGCTGGTCTGCCAGTCATGTGTGTGGTGTATGGCCACTTGGAGGCTGTGCACCACAGGTGTGTCAATCCTTGTCATGTCCTCCCAGAGCTGAGATGCACAGTCTTGAGAGAGGCAACCAAAATCCCCTGCTATTTCAAAGTGAAGTTAGTGGTAAATATTTTATGTGCCTTCAAAAGTGGTTCAGGTGAAAGGACCACACACAAGGACCATGAGAGTTCTCCTCACTTTTTGGTTCAGAAACCAAGTGGTAGCCAGTGAAACAGCTGAGAAGAGCAGGAACAAATTTGTTCCACCACCAATTATCTTGGTCCAGCACCTGGGACCAGTAGCCCCCAGCCGGGGAAGACGTTGAAGGGGACATCGCTGGAAGGGGAAGTCTGGGCATGATATCCCATGGCGAACCCCGCACGGCGAAAACTGTTCCTTCCGGTATGACCCCTTTGCCAGGCGTCCTAACGCGGGAAGCGACAACAACGCGTAGGCAGATACTTCCCGGTTGACCTTTATCCACCGCACCGGTCGTGAGCTTCTCCGCCAGTCCGGGCAGGCAGTAGAAGGCGGCCTCGCGCTTGAGCCGCTTCCTCAGTCCCTGGTCGAGGTGCTCCACGTCGAGGTCGCCGTCGCGAGGTACTGAAGAACGTACTTGAACAGCTCCGGTCTATGAAAATGCGCCCGTCAGCCCTCCGCTTGAGTTCGTGCCGCCCACTGAACATGGCCGCGAGCATCGAGTCTTGGCGAAGAAGGGTGGTACGGGTAGTCGAGTACAGCGTGCCCCCAACGTTCAAGTCCACAACACCGTCATCCTCCGCACTCGCTTGCATTTTGGGGGATTGCGCAATAGGGTTCCCGGTTGGCCCTTCTCTCTTCGTTTTCGTTTTCATTTTCCCTTTCGCTTTCATTTCTCTCCCGCTCTCCGCGTTCCTTAACTCCGAAAATGCGCAATAAATAATTATGAGAGAATTCGAGAAATTAAAGTGTGAGCGAAACGAAGAAGAGGTCAGGTGAAGATAAAGGGCGCGAGGCTGTCGCCCACCATGTCCCGCGCGGCCTCCTCCACGGGCTGCGCGGCCTGGTCTTGCTCGTCCTCGTCCTCGTTGTTGTTGTGTCCCGCGATGTCGCCATTGTCGTTCTCGCGCTTGCGCCGTCGCGTGGTGCCGCCGCTGGCGCCGCCCGTGACGTCCTCCATGTCAGCTTCGGTGAGCTCCACGTCTTCCAGCTTCCCGCCTCCCGCCTCGTCCGCCCCTTCGACCTTGGCCCCGCCCCCTCCCGCCGCCTGACGCATGTGTCGTGTCGCGTGCGTCGTGCCGTGCGTGTGGTGTGCCGTGAGTGCGGTGTGTGTCATACAGAAGGTGAAGGTGGTTGGTTACCTGTCGGGTGAGGCGTTCGTGGAGGCGGCGGTCGATGAGGCCCAGTCGGGCGGTGTAGCGCTTGAGCCCGTCCGAGTAGCGCACCAGGTCCCGCAGCGTCTCCCGCCCCATCGCCGCCAGACACCGCTGCACCACCTCCTACACACGACACACACGACACAACCAACGACACGACACGACACGCACAAACACACGACACACACGACACACACGACACACACGACACACGACACACGACACACGACACACGACACACGACACACGACACACGACACACGACACACGACACACAGAGATTAGAACAGGTGGATGGAGAAGGAGATGGGCTGCAGCGTACGTGGGAGGGCGGGCGGACGGCGGCGTCCTCGTGGAGGTGCAGGAGGTGGCCCAGCTTTAGGAGGTAGGCCGTCGTGACGTCCGCCAGCACCTCCATCGCGCGCGTGCTCGCACCTGCGCACGCAGCCCACGACACGACACACGACACACACAGCACCGCACGACACACAACACATGGATCAGCACTGAGCCGGCGACTACCAAATGAACGGCGGAGACCTTCGAAGCCGGCGTGGTAGATCAGCATGCCCAGGCCCTGCGCGAGGTCAGCGGGCGGGGCCTCGACACCCGGCGGCGCGTCATCGGGCATTCCCGGAACCGCACCGGCACCCGGCTCCTCCTGTTGATCCATTCACCGTGAGCTGTGTGCGCACACGCACCACCGCACACGCACACACGCAGCACGACACGACACCGCACGACACGCGCGCGCACCTTGGCGCGAAGGGCGGCGCGCATGTGCCGGATCCGCCGCAGCGTGCGGATGTTGCCGGCGACGGCCGTGGGCGCGACCGCAAGCGCCTGCGTCCCCGTGCGCCCGGGGGCCGGCATGTGAGCCTTTTCGGCGGCCGTGGAGCGGACCGCGAACGGCACGGCCGGCACGGCGTCGAACGCGTGGGAGAACTCGGGGAGGAAGAGACCGCCACTGTCGCCGCCGACGCCGCCGCTCGGGGCGACGGGTGCGGCGGCGGCAGCGGCAGCGGCAGCGTCAGCGTCAGCGGAGGAGAGCCGCACGAAGGAGCCCATGCGCGCCGACGAGCGGACGACTGCATCGCGCTCGCTGAAGGGCAGCGATTGCTGCTCGCTCCGATAGGCCTAAGACGCACGACACGCACGACACGCGCGTTAACGGCCGCACGCACACGATCAGCCCGGAGAGGCGGGCCACGTACGAGGTGGAGTTGGCGGTAGGGCCGCGTCAGCGTGGCCCACCTGTCGGCCGCCAGCCCGAGGTCAGCGGCGGCAGACGCCAACTGCTCGCCCGAGGCTTCGCCGCTCGCCACATCAGCAGAAGCGCCGGCCTGACTTGCCGTGGCCGCCAGTGGCGGTTCCAGTTGCTTGGCGACAGGTGGTGTAGACACTGCCGACGCCGACGCTGACGCCGGCGCGACAGCGGGCGAGGTGCCGGCGCCAGCGTCACCGGCGACGGCGGGCGGGGGGAGCGCGAGACTCCCGGGCACAGGCGCGCGGAAGAGCAGGTGGTCGACGTCGAGGCCCAGAGCGACGTAGGGGTCCGGCCGCAAGCGAGCGCGCAGCGAGGCCATGGCCGACGACGATGACGACGACAATGTGGAGGAGGAAGACGTCGACGACGACGATGATGCGTCCAACGACGCATCGCTGGCGTCATTCGGGCCGCCGGCGCTGAGGCTGACGCTCGGCGCACCTGCGACCGCGATGCCCTCCCTCGACTTTCGGGGGCGTCCCGGCCCTCGCTGCGACCATCACAACCCCACAGCGTCAGCCATTGCAGTCGCACACGACACGAACGACACACGCACCTTGGAAACGACTGGGGTGCCGAGGACTGGCGTGGCGGCGGCGCTCGTCGGCGTGTCTTCGTCGCTCTTCTGCTTGCGGGGTCGGCCGGGTCCCTTGAGCGATGGAGGCCGGCGGCCCTCGCGCCGGATGTGGGAGAGGTCGATGTCGGGTACGGCCGCCAGCAGCTCCGCGGCGTGGGCCTCCAGCTGGTCGGCCTTGAGGCGGTAGATGGACTCCGGGTCCGTGTTGTACTGCCTGCAATTCCCGACGATCAAGTCGATATCGCCCTGCGTACGCTCACCCATCAGACACGCACACGCACACACACACACACACACACACACACACACACACACACACACACACACACACACAGAAAACACACGCACACACACGCATGCACCACCGCACACGCACACGCACACGCACACGCGCGCAAGAGAAGCAGCAGATGAGGCGCACCTGAAATTCGGCCTTGCTGTAGTAGTCGCCCTTCTTGAGCTTCTTGGTCATGAGGTTGAGGTACATGGGACGCGCGATCACTTCGTAGTAGTTCGGCGCGTCCCGTTTGTTCACCCTGTTCACAAATACGTTGTCTTCCTACACGCGACACGACACGCGACACAACACGCGATACGCGACATACGACACACACAGTTGAATTCAGAGGGGCTCATTGTATGTGGGCAAAGGGGTGAACGCACGTCGGCGCGCTTCAGACTGCGCAGAACATCGTCGAGCCCGCGGTACAGGTCCTCCTACGCTTCCCAGCAGTGGGTGGAGAATCAGTATCGACAACTGTGTACGGCGACACACGACACACACGACACACACGACACACACACGACACACACACACACATACAACACACACAACACACACACCACGGTCGCGTGTGGTCAGGCGACTCACCCAGGCCTGGGACTCGGACGCGGGTGAGATGGGCACGCTGGTCGCGTCGGGCGCAGCGGCGGTCGTGGACGCCGCAGCCGCAGCTGCGGTGGCGGCCGAGTTCGAGGCCAGGTCCTCCTCTTCTTGCTCCTCCTCGCGCGCAGCTGCCGCGTCCGCCGCCGACTCGGCTGCCGCAGCAGTGGCCGACGGCGGCGCCGTGGGCTCGCCGGCGGCAGCGCCTTCCGAGGGTTGGGAAGGTGCGTTCGAAGCGGAAGTAGAAGAAGTGGTGGCCGAAGTAGTGGTTGTAGTCGACGTGGTGAGAGGCGAGGGTGGAGGTCGGAGCGATGGCAGCAGGGTGGTCCACTCCATGGCGTCGAGTTCTAGCGTGTGATATTCCTCTTCTTCGCCTTCATCTTCACCTTCTTCCTCATCCTGTTCTTCTTGGCCCTCTACTTGCAAGTAGCGTATTGAATAACGAATAAATCAATTGATAAAGTAGCGGCGTAATGGGGAGGTGGGGGGCGGGATCGAAGGCGTACGGTGGGGCCGGCTTGGGGGGCGGGGAGGAGGCGACGAGAACAGGAGGTTCAGAGCACGCTGCACTTCCTTAGGCGTCTTGCGCCGCTTCAATCTCTGCGTAGCCCCCGATCTTGATTCCAAATCGCTCTTTTCCTCGTGCATCGATTTGTGTGCCATCTCGAGAGGCACCTGGTGCACTTCCATTTGTATTTGCCCACCAAAGAAGGCCAATCCTTCGACGCTCGATTTTGTGCGATTTGACCGTTGATCTGAAATTTTCTCTTTTCTTTTTATTTCCATCTGTCAGAATGGGAAACCGACAGAGTGAGTGATGGACTCCACTTTGCACCTTCGCTTTACAAGACGCAGGGCGAGCCGGTGCAGGAGATCGTCGACGGGTCGACAAAGTGGAAGTGCATCGTGCTCCACAGGTGGAAGCCAATGTCGAACGTGCAACCTGAGTCGGCGCACCAGTTCTTGCAGAAGAGGCCGTTGGTGAACGGACCCTCGAACATGCCAATGGGCTCGGTCTGCAAAGAGATAATAGTCAATGAGATACTTCTAATCTGTTGAGGAGGAGCGGAGGGCCAGTAGAGACGTACATATTCCGCGTGCGGCATGTTGAAGAGGATGGCGTTGATGGTGTGGCGCTGGGCGTCGTACATAGGTTGCACGGGAACCAGGGTCGACGCGTTCCAGGAGTTGCCGCCGAAGGCCGCCAGATCAAACGAGTGGTGGATGCCCATTCGGCCGATGCAGTTGCCCGGCGCCCAGCCCTGCTTGACCGCCACCGACTGGTTGAGCGGCACGGTGAAGAACGAGTTGATCTCCAACCGATCGCCGATCACGTCGAGCGACTTGGCGCCCGAGCACATGAACTTGGCATCGCGCGTGCGGATGTAGATGTCGTAGGTGTCGGACTGGCCCGCCACGCGACGCCAGAAGCCGTGGTTGACCAGGTTCTGCTCGATCTTACCCGACACGCGGACGCCAAAGCCTGTTGGCCCATAGGGGGAAAAAGTCAGTCTAAATCGAAACAAATACAACAAAATAACATAAATAATAAGATACCGTCTAATAATAAAATATATTGATAACTAATTATTTATATATTACCAGAAAGTTGGCCGGCGGCGGTGTAGTAGAGGGTGACGGGGGAGAGGCTGGTGGGGCCGCTGGGGGACTGGGCGTAGGCGTAGCCCACGTCGGGGTCGCAGGTCGACGAGAGGCGGGACCAGCCGTTGGCCTCGGCCACGGACGACGACAGGGGCTGTTCGGCGAACACGAAGAAGGTGCGGAGGAGGCGGCTGCCGAAGCCTTGCGCAGCGGCCGGGCCGGAGAGCAGCAGCACGACGCTGAGGGTGACCAGGAGGAGGTGCAGCGAGCGAGCCATGGCAGAGTTGTGCTGTGTGTGTTGGAGTTGGCGGTGACGAAAATGAATTTGGACGTTGGTTTTATGTCGGTGGTAAAACAGTCCCATTGGACCGAGCATTTATTTGATGAACCAATTCTGCATCGTGGAAGTAATCTCCCGCACGGGAGATATGTTACGCTAAAGCGTCGTCCACACACATAACTTTTATCTTGCTTTTCCGTGGACGGGCCACATGAAGCGAACCCCAATCCCTGTTACCACGATCGAGAACTCAAGTGCACGGCAGCAGGTCGCTGATCGTCGCACAACCCGCCTTCTACAACAGGTGGGCAACCTTGGACCGGCTTTTTTGTGTTGTTGCCATCATGGTGTAATGTGTTTCGTGGGATGGTGGTGGCCACAGGCGGGCGAGCTGGCTGGGCTGACAACAAGCCAAGTGCTGGTGGTTGTGGTGGGCGAAGACGGTCAGACGCACTCCTTCGCCACCTCGCACATGCAGCACTTCCTCGATGATCCCACCACGCAACAGACACTCCGCGAGTGCCTTGAGCAGTCGCCCACCACTACTACCACCACTGCCACTGCCACCCAGCCAGCGCCGAGTCTTGACTCTCTCGCCAGCTCTCTCACGGGCCTGTCCCGCCCAAAAAGCCAGGAAAAAAATTAGTTTTCTGGTATTTTGTCTTTTACCCCAAACAAGCAAATGGTGCCCCCCCCTTTTCTGCGTTCCCCACCTTCAGGTGGTGGGTACATTTAGTTCATATTTTATTTATTGAATGGAGCTTTCAGGCTTCCCGCTGTGTGGTGCTCGAGAACATGGTGGGTCCTGGTGACCTTGATGACTACCTGAAGGCGGAAGTCGAAACGGAAGCTGCCAAGTATGGCCATGTAGAGCGCGTGGTCATTCATCAATGCAGGGAGGAGGCCGGAGAGGCGGTGGTGGTCAAAGTCTTCATTCTCTTTCAGAGCGCTGCTGGTATGGCACAACTCTCTGTGTATTTTATTAATATTAATATTTCTTATTATTACCACCAAACAGAGGCGCAAGTGGCACAGACGGCACTCCATGGTCGCTGGTTCGCCGGGCGGATGATCAAGGCGGCGTTCTACGATGAGCAGCTGTTCCTCGCAGGCGACTACGCCAGCACCTGCTTGTCGGCCACCTCCACGGATTAACAGAGTTAGTGACCACAGCCAAGCTTTTCGTTGTGCCCGCGAGTTCAAAATGAGAAAGGTGGCACCTTTTGATCCTTTTTCGGGCCGGCCCGAAAAAAGTTCCCCCATACGACAAAAGGGCAATAAGTAGTCTGGCCAATGGCAAGTACCGGCGATTCGGGCCTTCCAGGACCTTCCACCCCGGCTCGCCGCAAAGGGGTGATTGCAAGTCCTTAAAACCAGCTTCAAAAATCAACCCACTTCATTCACCACAACCAGCAACCACACCAACCCAACTGCGACCATCAACATGACCAGCACCGTGACCAAGCCCACCCTCACCTATTTCAAGCTGTTCGCCCGCGCCGAGGTGCCCCGCCTGCTGCTCGAAGACGCCGGCGTAGACTACGACTTTGTGCCGGTCACCAACTGGCCAGAGACCAAGGCCCAGCTCACCGCCGCCGGCAAGCTCGTCTTCGGCCAGGTGCCACTCTACGAGGAGCCGGGCCTCACCCTGGTCCAGTCCAACGCCATCGCGCACCACCTGGCCCGCAAGCACGGCTACAACGGCACCAACCCCACTGTACGTGTCCTGTGTCCTGTGTGTGCGTGTACGTGTGCGTGTGCGTGTGCGGTGAAGCTCACAGAAAAAATCATGGGAACAGGAGGAGGCACTGATCGACCAGGCCAACGAGGGGCTCGTGGACACCTTCAACGCCATCGCCAAGGCCATCTTTGGCACGCCGGCCGACCAGCAGGCCGAGGCCAAGGAGAAGCTGGCCAAGGAGACCCTGCCGGCCCAGCTTACCAACTTTGAGAAGCTGCTCGAGAAGAACGGCAGCAACGGCTTCTTCGTGGGCTCGAAGCTGAGCTACGCCGACGTCACTCTGTGGGTCGCGCTGCAACTGGTGTTCGCCAGGGTGGAGGGCAGCCGCGACCAGCTCCTGGGCGCCTTCCCGGCTGTGAAGAAGCTCATCGACGGCGTGTCGGAGAGGGAGCGCATCAAGGCCTACGTCGCCCGCGACGTCTACGCCGCCAAGGCCGAAAACAAGATCGCCTAGTCAGTTAAGTGTGCCGTGGGGACAGAAAATAGTCAAAAATCGAAAAAAAGCACGAAAAAAATTCTAAGTGTTTCATTTGTATTTTCTCGTCAGTCTAAAAATACGGTGGTCTGGGCGCCGACTGGGGATTGCGCGATGGGGCATCATTTGGCTGCGATGGGGCCAGATCACACCCATTGGCACCAAACTTGCCACTGGCGTACCTACCAGTGGCTAGCATTGATGCTCAACTCAAAATCGAGTTGCGAAGGGCTTTCCAACTGGAATCAATACGCCAAAATGAGGCAAATGGAGGGGGAGGTATGGCAGTTGATGATTGAAACTGATTCCAAGTTTGTTGGAGAGCGTTTTTCTTGTGCAATCTGTTGTGTTGGCTCTGGTTGTTGAAGTCGAACCATCAAAGGTCATGGACATGCAGCCATCTTGATGGGTTTGGCTGCTCAGGGGAGAAGCAAAAAATCGCCAAGTCCACAACTTTAGTGCCCACTGGCCACTTTTCTTCTTCATTGGGGGTGGTGAGACTTGGCGCCCAAGCTGTGCCTGGTGCCCCCAGTGGGCTTGCTCCTTCACTTTGCTTACAATCTTGTTGATAGAGCTGTGAGAGACACAGAAATCTTTCACAACTTGCTGCCATGTCTTGCCATTGACAAGCACTGTGTGCACAATTAAGGTATGCAGTTGCCCATCAATCCTGGCCCCCTTCTTCCACAACTGGAGGGGTGCCTTCTCCTCTTCTTCAGGCCTCCTCTCCTTCACAAGCCTCTTGAGCACTTTCTGTTTTTTCCTTTCTTCTCAAGCTCCTGCACAACCACCACCATCATCCTCTCACAGTGGCAGCACTCCTTGGACAGCTGCTGCACCTCAGCAGAGACCATAGCAAGGGCCTCTGCAGGTTGGAGGACTGGCTCCTCCACAATCAGAACAGTGGAAGCCATTTTGTGTGCAAGTGCAAAACATTGTGTTTCTTGGTTCACCCAGCTTGCTTGTTGGCACACAGGAAAGAGCACCACCAATTTTTGTTTGTGGGTGAGAGTTTGCCCAAAAGTGCATCCCAGGAATTTCCGAAACGTCTATAAACTGGTCTTGTTTCTCTGCCCCCAGCCTTAATCAAATAATAGACGTCGTATCAAACATAATCAAAGAAACCAAAAAAAAAATCAAAAAGTTGTTTGCCGATTCGCTGAAATGGGAAAAAAACAACAAAATTCCAACAAAGCAACAAGAGAACCAAGGATGGAAACAACACTGGGCACAGCGCTACTTGCACGGCCAATTATCTCCTTGACTAAAGACACACATGGTGCTTTTCCCTTCTTCCAGATAATAACGCAACGTTGCTTTCTTTATTATTATTATTATTTTATGCTATTCCTTTAGGTCAACTAATTTTAGTGAGCTGGCCCAACAGTTGGGCCGATCGTGAGGGTGCTGCAGATGAACGTGCTGGCCGACCGCTTGGCGCCACCGTCAGCCTTCCCCCACACCGACCCTGCCGTGCTGACGTGGGCACACCGCAAGGACCTCCTCCTCCAGCAGATCACCAGCCTCGACCCCGACGTCGTCTGTCTTGAGGTCTGGCTGTCCTATTCACCGCACACGCACACGCACACGCCACCGCACGCACACGCACGCGTTGCTGACGTGGCTGATGAAGTAGGAGGTGGACCACTACGAAGATCACTTCCGGCCGGCCATGGCCAGCCACGGCTACGAGGGCTTCTTCAAGGTCAAGAACGGCGAGGGCGACGCCGACGGCTGCGCGCTCTTCTTCAAGTCCGCCCGCTTCGAGCTGGTGGCCCACCGCGCCATCGACTTTGAGGGCTCGCACACGCAGGTGGCCCTCATCGTGCGCCTGCGCCTCCGCTCCGAACAGGACGGCCGCGACCTGTGCGTGGCCGCGACGCACCTCAAGGCCAAGCCGGGCTTCGAGGAGAAGCGGCTCGAGCAGGGCATTCTCCTGCTACGCAGCGCTCTGGCCTTTATCGGCGGCGGCGATGGTGATGAGGAGGAGCGCCGGCGCATCGCCAGCGCGCCCCTGGTGGTGCTGGGCGACTTCAACGACGTGCCGTCGAGCCTGGTGTGCCGCTACTTCCGCGGCGAGCTGCCGCTGGCCGAGATCCACGCCGCCATACCGCCGCACCCGTTCCGCCTGGCCAGCGCCTACGCGCACCACCCGCCGCTGGCCGGCGATGTCGATGAGGCTGCAGCAGAGCCCTACAGCACGTACAAGAAGCGGGAGACGGAGGTGCGGCGCACGATCGACTACATATGGTACCCGGCCGAGGCGATGGTGCCGGTGGCCCTCCTGGCCGTGCCGGCGGTGAGCGACCTGCCCGACCGGCTGCCCTGTCGAAACCACCCGTCGGACCACCTGGCCCTCTACGCTGAACTCGCCTGGCGCGAGTGATATTTTAGCAATTTCTGTTCCTGTCTGCAGAGTTTGAGGAATGTGACGAAGCCAAACGCCCCGCTCAGGTGTACTTGTCGTTATGGACAGTCAAGGCCAGAAAGTGAGGGGGTGAGCGGGGCGCTGGGCCGTGGTGGCCGAGTCCTTCCGCTGAATGCACTCGCGCTGCGCGGCGATCACACCGGTGAAGGTCGAGAACGGCGAGCCCACGAGGAAGTCCCTCAGCGCGCACACGGCCATCTCCGTCACCAGGCGCGCCGAGATCTGGCAGCGTTGGGGCCACTTGACCCGGTCGCAGCCCATCTCGGGGCCTCCGGGCAGGTTGGCCACCAGGTACACCCCGGTCTGCGGTGGCGTTAGCGCTGGCGGCCACAAAGAGCCGCGTCACGCCCCGCAGCGCTGTCATGGTCTTGATCTCGGCCACCACGGCCTCCAGCGTCGGTTTCCATCGAACCAGGTCCCAGCCCAAGTGCACGCACATGCTCACGACCCGGTTCGTCTGATGCTTGGAAGCCGGACCGGTGTCGAGCGGGCGCAGGCTGGCCAGCACAACGGTGGCCGATTCAACGATGGCGACTGTAAAGGGCAGCACGGGAAACTCGTCCAGCGGCACGCTCATCTGAAATGCGGCGGTTGGGGGCATGGCCAGCATCGGAATGCGCGCCAGATCCACGTCGGCGGCTCGCGGTGCGTTGGCGGTGACAGAAGAGTCCAGCGAAAATGAGAGTTGGCGGTTATCATCGACAGGGTAGAGGTATCAACCTGCGCGCAGGCCATGGTCTCATTTGACTGCACCATTGCACGGCTGGCGAATGTAGGACTCGATGGCGGCCGGTCGAACACGGCCAGCGTGGGTTCGCCCTGAGCGCACGGGCAGGAAGAGGGTGGCGGCGAGGTGGTCGGAGAACTGGGCGGACTCTCCGCAGTAGCCAGCTTTTGCTGGGGCGCTGTTTTCCTTTTGCGGGGTTGGAAGAAAAGTTGTTTCCTTTAGGTTTCCTTCAGTAGTCTTTCTTTTTCCTTGTCGCCAATATTTCAACCTTTTTTCAGGTTGTGGTCGGCCAGTTGTGGAGGCAAGGGCACGGCAGTCTGACGCCTCACGACAAGAGGCGCCTTAGCATGGCCTCATGCTGGGAGCAGTTGAGTAGAATACAAACGCACCAGGTAGTGGTTCCCATCTAATCAGTTCCATCTTTGTTTTCGCGTCTGACTGATTGTTTGGGTGGCGAGCAGAGCGAGACAGAGTTGTCAGATTGAGAAACGCGCAAGAAGAGCAAGGCCATGAGCAGCATGAAGAACGTCAAGGTAGCAGAAGCGTTGGGGGCACTAGCCTCGCGCAAGCTCATCTCAGTCGAGACCAAGACGCCGCTCAAGGACGTCCTACGCACGCTCCACACCAACCGCATCCTCTCCGTGCCCGTCATGGAGAACGACAAAGGTACCCACCAGCCTTTATTATTTCAATTAATATTGGATTTATTATTATTTATATATTATTTGTTAATAAATAAAATATGTGTACCAGGTTGTGTGGGCTTGGTGGACGTGTTGGACCTGGTCAAGTTCACGGCTCTCCAGTTCTTCACCAGCCAGGAGACGAGCGTGATGGACGACAACCTGCAGGTGGCCCCCGAGCTCTTCCGCCAATTCGAATTCGAAGACCGTACGGCCGGCGACCTCCTCAAGCAGTCGCCGAGGTGCGTGCCACTCATTCTACTACACTTTTACATGACAGCTTACACCGCGCTATATATTGACACTATGTTGTATCATATGTGTATACATTGATATATATTAGGAGCCGTAACTTTCAAGTGTTGGACAAGGAGGCGACGCTGGGCGACGTGGCCAAGGTGCTCAGCCACGACACGCACCGCGTGCTGATCGGGCAGGGCCGGGACGCCAAGCTGGTCTCGCAGTCGGACATCGTGCGCTACCTGAGCGAGCGCAAGGACCAGCTCGACCGCCAGGTCCTCAACACTCCCGTCGGCCAGCTCAACATCATCCACGAGCGCGTGCTCCACGTCTCCGAGCACACGACCACCATCAAGGCCTTCTGTCACCTCGTCCGCAACAATGTCAGCGCGCTCGGTACTATTTTCTTTCTTTTATTTTTTTTATTGTTTTATTATTGTTTATATTTATATAATTATTAATATAAATGTTGTTTTCTTGTTCTTTCGCCACAGCTGTGCTGGACAGACAACAGAAGCTCATCGGCACCATCTCGGCGTCCGACCTCAGAGGTAACTGACCCTGGGCCTGTCGTGGACTGACTGCATTCGACGCACACATCCACCTGATGAGGATGCCAATGCTGATGCTGATGATGACGATGACGATGTTTGCTTTTGATGGTCAACAGGAATCACCGATGAGAGCCTGAACAAGCTCACGCTGCCGGTCCTCGATTTCCTGAAGTACACCGAGAGGAAGGCGCCCGCGAGCCTCATTCGCTGCTCTCCCGACGAAAAGGTCCGCTGTCCCCTCCCGCCCACCCTGTCGATGACGATGTGCCGAATTGACGGTGTGTGTCGTGTGTGTCGTGTACAGTTGGACATGGCGATCAACAAGCTGGTGGAGGCCAAGGTGCACAGATTGTGGGTGACTGACGAGAACGAGAAGCCCGTCGGCGTGCTCGCCCTCAGCGATGTCATTCGCACCGTCCTCGCCTGAGGAGCAGTGGGGGGTCGGTGTGGGCTGCAGGTGGTGTGGTTTGTGCGGCACGTGGTGGCATAAAAATGAGTTTTTAAGAGTTAATTTTATTTTATTCATAAGAAGAAAGTGGCTCACCGAAAAAGGTGGTGTGCTACGGGCGCAAGACCGACCGGAACTTTAACAGGAGATGGAGAGCGTGGCGGACGTCTTGCCCTTCGAAGTGCGTCAAGGACTTGATCGCGTTTCCTTTCCAGCCCAGCAATGCCCAGCTTGTATAACCAATAATTCTATTTTTTCTATTGCCCCACAGATCTGGTTGCGCATCTTTAGCTTCATAGATGGTAAGATTCTGTTGAACACGGTGGCCTTGGGTACCTTCACCCCGCCTCACCCCCTCAACTTTTTTTATTTATTATTTTATTATTATTAAATGCCTCGCTGGCAACACAAACAAATAAAATCCAAAATTAAATTAACTAAAAAAATATTTTGGTAAATGGAATGTAGTGTGCGGGCAGTGGCGCAGCCTGGTCGACGACGAGGAGGTGTGGGAGACCCAGGTCCGGCGGATCCTCGCGGACCACCCCGACCCCGTCCTCGCCCCACCGCCCACCGCCCCCACGCCCGCTCCTACCGCCGCCGCCGCCGCCGGCACCACCCCCGATTCACCAGCACCCACCGATTACCAGTACACACACCAGCCCTTCGGCCTCGTCGACGAGCCTCTCCTGTGGTACAGGCGCCTCACTCCTTCCTGCGCACATGCTCACGGCACGACACACACACACACGACACACACACACGACACACACGACACACGACACACACGCACGGCTAATGATAGAGTTGGTGACCGTGCAAACAGGAAGGAGGTGGGGCGCACGGGTGAGGTGGAAGCGGAGGCGGAGGAGAAGATCGAGGTGTGGGACCGGGAGGCGCTGAAGCGGCGGGAGAAGAAGAGGAAGACGGAGGAGAACCGGCGGGCGTTCCGGGCCAGGGCCGAGAGCTGGGTCAAGCCCAAGGACCGCACCTGGAAGTGGCTCTACCGCGCCAAAACGGTTCCGCCCCAAACGCGAACGACAAAGCAATCGTAAAGCCTGACGTGTGTGCGTTGTGCGGTGTGTGCGGTGTGTCGTGCGCGGTGTGTTGTGTGTGTGTGCGGAGCAGAATTGTCTGATGGAAATCGAGAGTCCAAGCGGAATTGGGTGGAAGGAATGGAACGAGACCGACGGCACGTTCGTGCGCTATGAGGGTACGCGCGCGCTTCATGCTACGCCCCCATCAGGAATCACACTCAACCTTGAGCGCGCACGCACCCAATTGTTAACCTACATAGCTGTACACCACACGACACGACACGACACACACGCATGACACGCACACGCCCATCAGGCGAGTGGAAGGAGGGCCAATTCCACGGCGCGGGCATCAAATGGCACAGGGACGAGGACAAGCAGTGGAAGTGCGTGGGCCAGTTCGCCAACGACTACGCGGACGGCGAGGCGAATGCCGTGTGGGCTCACACGATGGTCATCTACGAGGGCCTCTGGCAGAACGGGCTGCCCCACGGCTACGGCGTCAAGAGCCACCCCAAGGGTACTGCCGCCGCCGCCGCCGCTGCTCGTCGTGCGTTGTGTGCGTCGCTCATAGCGCGCCCACGGCACACGCGACACACGCCCAACCGCACACGCGCACGCACACAGATGGCAAGTACGAGGGGATGTGGGTCGAGGGCATGGAGACGGGACACGGGAGGCACTCGTGGAACGACGGCAGCTACTTCGAGGGCGACTGGGTCGGGGGCCAGCAGAACGGGCACGGCACCTACGTATGGAAGTCCGGCAACTGGTGCGTTTTTATTATTATTATTGTGGGTGTTATTTGATACTTTAGTTGTTATTATTATTATTTATTAATTATTATTTCGTTGTTGGTTTCATTGGCTTTTTAGTTTTTTTTTAAAAAAAAACAATGTGGCCGGCTCACTCGTTGTGCAGCTTCACGGGCCTGTGGGAGAACTGCAATCAGGTCAAGGGCGTCAACACGTGGTTCGATGGGCGGAGCTACGACGGCGAGTACCACGCCGGTGAGAAGCGCGGCCAGGTGCGTACAGTCGTTGTGTGTGCGTGAGTGCGACGCCACACACACACACACACACTGACCGCGCTCTGGACTGTAGGGCACGTACACGTGGGCCGATGGGAGTGTATACAAAGGCGGGTGGGATCATGGCCTGCGGCAGGGCGAGGGCCGAATGGATTGGCCCGACGGCACCTGGTTCTTGGTACGCACGACACACAACACGCATGTGCACACACACAACACGCATGTGCACACACAACACGCATGTGCACACACACCACCACACACACACACACACACACACACACAATGTAACTAATGTGATGGTGGTGGCTACGCAGGGCGTGTGGGACAGGGACGACCGGGTGGAGGTGCGGGAGTCGAATGTGCGGGACTGGAACAAGAGAGACAAGCCCTACGATCTGTACTTCCTGGAGGACGGCGACGTGTGGAACCGGAAGTACATGCACGACATCAAGGAGCGCAGGCGGCAGAAGAAGCTGGCCATCGAGGAGGAGCGGCTCAAGCAGAAGCTGCTCGACAAGAAGACATCGACTTCATCGCCGTCATCGCCGTCGGTTGGCGCCGAGCTCCAAGAGCTGCCTCTTGCCTGATGCCTGTAACAACAAGAAATAGAAAAGAAATGCCTATTTCTTGGCCACAGCCCTTGTTGAAGGTGGTTTGGTACCTGTGCTGGCCAGCCTGCGCCCGCTCGACACCGCCACCGCGACCAAGGTGTCGATGTGTGCACGTGTGGCGCGAGTACCTGGCGCAATGGCAACCAACGCCGGAGGCCGTGGTGGCCGAGATCAAGACCATGGCTCTTTTTTTTTGTGGCCACCAACCCCAACGCCACCACAGAGCTGTACCTGGTGGCCAACCTGCCCGGCGGCACCGAGATGGGCTGCGACCCGTCAAGTGGCCCCAGCACTGCCAGAGCTCGGCGCGCCTGGTGACGGAGATGGCCGTGTGTGCGCTGACCGACTTCTTCGTGGGCTCGCCGTTCTCGACCTTCACCGGCGTGATCGTCGCGCAGCGCGAGCGGGTGCAGCTGAAGGACCCGGCCCACCGCCCTCAGGCCGGACTGTGCCCGCGACCCACTTTCTCGCCTTGACCCTTTACCATGATAAGTACATATGAATGTGTGCATTCCAGCAACACCGCCCTGCTCAATTTGCAGGTTGACCCTGTCATCACCGGATTGCCTGGCCCCGCTCTCCATGGCCGCCGCCATGCTGGGGGAGCCAGTACTTGTGATAGATGTGCACCACCTGCTCCTGGGTCCTCGCAATCGACCCTGGCCTGCGGGCGCAGATGCAACTGTCAACGAACTTGACAACACTCACATCAGAGCCGCCAGGGTGCTGCGCACCGTTTCTCTCGGACCAGGTCGATGGCCTGCTGCGGCTGCAGGCCCTCTTCGCCGACGAGGTAGCACGCGAGGATGGTGCCCGTACGCCCATAGCCCTGCGTATGACGCAGCCAGGGAGAGCACCACCAGTTCCATTTGAAGCCGACGTCTACGGTCAGGAAGGAGGAGGGTGGGAAGGTCGCACCTTGTGGCAGTGGGCCACGACGCCGTAGCCCGACTTGATGGTCGCTCTGGCTTCCTTCATGAACGCCACGATCTGTTCCTCGGTGGGCGACTCGTAGTCTGCGTTGGTTATAAAAAGTGAGCGAGTAGAAGATGATGGCGAAGTAGAAGATGATGATGACCTGCGATCGGCAGGTGAAGGAACTGTAGCGGTCTGACGCCGAAGGTGTCGATGGGGCGGCAGCTGGTGGGGAGCGGCTCGGGGGTGAGGGTGACGACGAGGCCCACGCGCTGCCGTCGCGCGAGGTAGCGGAGGTGCGCGGGCGTGGGAAAGGCCATCCCGCCCAGCCGCCCTTCCAGAACCCACCCAAAACGGACGGGCACCACCTCGCCTTCTTCTTCTTCAACTCGAGGATCTTCTACGTCGCGGGACGTGCTCAAGTGTCTTTTTGTTGAATGGAGATCAGCAGGAGTAATGGTTTGAAATTCATGTTGTATTTGAATTGATGATTGCAGCGACCAAGGGGAAGGGGTCAACCGTAGAGAGGCCTCAGGGAAGGGACGGCATCGATGCAGTGCGCGCTGCCCGGAGAAGATGCGCACAGCAGCTTTCATCATCCTCTGGTTTCGCAGTAGCGTTTCGTGAATGTCGACGACGATCGTTGGTCGCGCAAAGTCGCCAAGGCCACGCTTCTTCACGTTGCGAACAACTGCTCGCTCAACCTAGACAGCTTTCTAGAAGTCCTTGTCTTCCTCATCGGCACCAAGGCCAACACAATTGGTACCAGCTATCTTCTTATTCTACTTGGTCTCTTTCTTCTTTTCAACTTGCATTAGTCGCCCCCAATTCAATCATTCATCTTGTGGCCTCCTCCCTTTACATGATTTCCTTCATGAACTTCTGCTTCAACACTTCTGCTTCAACAAGTTCTGGCGAACGTTGCAAACGTTTTAAAATCTTCTCCATCTCAGCTCGTAGCGAATCATCATGTTTGCGGCCAAGGCACGACAGGCCATGGTGAGGAACCAGTCCACAGTGGGCAAGGCCGACTCCATCGGGGAGGCCATCGACAAGTGGGAGACCACCGAACTCGAGAAGGTCGAGGCCAAGGCCAAGCTGCTCGGGTGCGTTGCCCCTGCCGCTCACTCCTTCGCACGGCAGCTCAACCGGTTCTTGTGCATCAGCGCTGCTTACAACACCTTACAAACCACCAACAACACCAACACACGATAGGTCCATCTTCTGCGTAGATCACGCTGATATGAAGGACCAGCTCTTGAAGAACAACAACGTCATGGCGGGTATGCAATTGGCACACGCTCCACCGCACACACACGCATGACACGACACGACACGACACGATAATGATGATTGTGTGCGCGGTGCAGGTAGTGTGGTGAATTTGCTGGTCCACAACCAGAAGGAGGCCAGGAAGGTGCGAGTGCAGGAGAGCGAGAGGAAGAAGCGCATTGCCCAGGAGGAACAGGCCAAGAGAGCCAAGGCACAAAAGCTTCGCGTCCAAGCCAAGCTCGAGGAAAAGTACTGCCTACTACCACCTTGTCAGTGTCGTGTGTCGGTGTGTGTCGTGCGTGTGTCGTGCGTGTGGCGTGCGTCGTGTCTGTGTCGTGTGTGTCGTGTCGTGTCGTGTGTCGTGTCGTGTGCGTGTGTTAAGGCGGAAGCTTATGGTGTGGGTCGTCATCAGGTTCCAGCTCATCCCGAAGGAGGAGATCATGACGATCTACAAAGAATGCGATGGTGATATGGAGGCTACCATCGACGAGCTCCTCTACCTCGTCGCCCTCACCGAGGCCAAGATGCGCGAGGCCGAGGAAAAGAAGCGGCGAGCCGAGATGGAAGAGCAAATGCGACAGAGCCAAAGAAAGGTTCATTCATCGTCTCCTGCTTTTCTTAAAACTTTTATTAATTTTCTTCTCATTGTGATCTTTTGTTTTTTGGCTTGTTTTATTTCGTGACTCACGGTTGCTTGCGGCGGCGTGCAATAGGATAAGGAGAAGCAGGAGAAGAAGGCAAAGAAGGAGAAGCTGAAGAAGAACAAGAAGGCGGAGAGAGCCGGGTCCGGATCGGGTTCCGTCAATGAAGAAGAGCGCGAGAAGGCGGTCATCATGAACTTCATCGAATCGCTCTCCCACGGCGAAGTGACCGCCGAGCTCGGTACACGCCGCAACACTCACCTTTTCATTTTCTTTTTAAAAAAATACTCTTCTCACCGTTTTCGTTCATTTGCAGCATCAATCGAGGACACGGCCGACAAGAACGCGCTGGCGGTCTCGCTCGCCCAGGAGCAGTTCGACTCTCTCACCAGGTACAATCGTTTTAGATATTTAGAAATAGAAAAAGAGACATATGAGATATAGGAGTGCAATTATATTTATTCCATTTTTGCTCGTCACGCGCGAAGGGAGGAGATCGAGGAGGTGCTGGCCAAGCACCACTTCACGCTGACCGAGGAGGCGTCGGCCAACCTCCTCCAAGCTTCGGAGAACAAGCAGGTCCAGGTGCTGCTGCTCGCCTTCGACAAGGAGTTCGAGGAATGGGAGATCAGAGACCTCCTCAGCGACCACGGTACTTTCGCTCGCCTCGCGCTCTCTATGCCGCGTCTCGGCCGTGTGCGTGTGCGGTGCGTGTGCGTGTGCGCATTCGTGCGCTGAAACACAGCCGTGTGCGGAAATAGACTGGGACGGCGCGGCGGTAACGGTGGCGCTCAACGCCAGGCTGGACGAGCGAAAGAAGAAGCGCGAGGAGGCCGAGAAGGAACGGGCCAAGAAGGCGCTCGAGGCCGAGGCCGAGGCCGCGCAGAAGCAGAAGACCGACGCCGCCGCCGCTGTTGCGGCCGCGGCCGAGGCGCAGAAGCAGCGCGAGAGTACGGCGCAGGCTGAGGAGCGCAAGCTGCAGTCGGAGAAGAGGCTGACGATCCGGAGGGTCAAGAAGACCGAGAACCTGGGCAACCACTTCGAGAAGCAGATGCGCGAGAGGCAGGAGGCCCAGGCCCAGCAGCAGCTGCAGAACACCGCGCAGCAGCAGCAGAAGTTCGAGGGCGCCAGGCAGCAGCTCGTCAAGAACCTCCAGGTGCGTGTTGGCTAGCCGGTCTTCCGGGCTGCGTGCGGTGCTCACGTGAACGTGGTGACTGATTGCATGAACACACGACACACACACATACACACACAACACACACAACACAGGGATGTTCAATCCCAACATGATGATGGGCGGACCTCCTCCTCGTCGCCCTCCCAGGCCGACCGAACGTACGCTTTCTCCATCTCGTGCCACCCACACCAGAGTCTTACTAACCGACACGACACGACACGACACGACACGACACGACACGACACGACACGACACGACACGACACGACACGACACTGTCACACCTTATGAGCAGCCGCGCCAATGCCGGGAGTACCCTCCGAGGCGGACAAGGTGACCTTCTCTCTGCCTCAGGAAGAGCAGGAAAAGCCATCAACACCCACCGCTGCCGCCACCTCCGCCTCCGCCGCAGCCGACAGTGCGCAGCCTCCCTCGTTTGTTGTTGCCTGTGTCGCGTGTGTCGTGTGGGTGGTGTTGTGTTGCACGTGTCGTCCGTGCGCTGAAGTGGTGTGGTCTTGGCCGCAGGCGAGTTCGTGGACCACTTCCTCGAGGTGCGGAAGGCGAGGGCGGTGGGCGCGAGAGGCCGACGAGCGCCGTCGAGGAAGCCGAGAGGGGCAACCACCAAGGAAGCCGAACCGGAGAGCGGTCAGGACGACTGACCAGCGTGGCCTTCGCATCTTAGTAGAATGTGTTTAATTTGATCCCTAAAGCTGCCGATTGGTTGCCGTTTTCCTTCTTCGTCAACTTCACTTCATCCGGGCTTGAAGGAGATGACGGCGAGAGGCCACAGCGCATTGGCTTGATGAACGGAAAAATGGCAGAATCGGTTGGTCGACGAATTGCTGGTCTCCTTCCCCCCAGCACTTCCGCTTTCTGCCAGCAGCACAACACACCCCTCTCAACTGCCCAAGATGAAGATGACCCCAGCCCTTTTCGTTGCGCTCTGCAGCGTCGTCTTTCTTGCTTCGGCGGCCAGCGCTCAAGTCAGTGCGTACACCACAACAACGCTGCACACGTGTTATTATTCTGTTTTTATGGCTAACCCTGCTGCGCAAAATAACATATTTTTACATTTAGCGAAGGGAGTCGCCAAGCTGAGCACGACCAGCTTCGGCACGGACCTCAACATTGCCGGTTATGTGACCTTCACCCTCTCGGCCGACGGCAATGTACCCCCGCCGGACGCAAAGTAGTTACTGCGTTTTTTTATTTCATTTTCACCCCATTCTTGATCAATACCTGCGCAGGTCACCGTGGAGGCAAATATCACGGGCGAACTGGGCAGCCAGGCCTACGCCATGCATGTTCACCAGGTGCGTCGGAGTTCCCCAAAACGAATAACAAACCAATGAGACATAATGTTATATGTTATAATTATATGAATTTACTGAAATGCGCTTTCTGCACATTTCATGTGGCCTGCTCGTAGTCTGGCGACCTGACCAACAAGACGACGGGCTCGTCTGCCGGCACACACTTTGCGGGCGCCGGCTCGGCCACCCACGGCTGCCCGCCCTCGCTCGAGCGCCACGAGGGCGACATGGTGCGCACTCCCTCCTCGGCCCTCGGCTATATGGGCCTGTGAAGGCGGTGGTGTGTGCTAATGACCGACCACCACCACTGTAGGGCAACTGGACCGCGGTGAGCGGCGTCATCCAGATGTCCAAGACCCTGGACCTGCTCCAGCTCACCGACATCAAGTACGTGCGCACGCACACGCACACGCACACGCACACGCACACGCATGGAGTGTGAGAAAACTAAAGTGCGATGGGTGGTCAGCTCGATCATTGGTCGGGCTGTCGTGTTGCATGCGGGTGAGGACGATTGCGGCCAACCCACCGGACACGCCGGCAACTTCCTTGCGGTCGGTGTGATCGGCATCCCCAACGTCGCTGGCAACGCCGCCACCAGTACGCACTCCAAACCTCGCCTACCATGCGCACACGCACCACCGCACACGCACGCACCACCGCACACGCACGCACCGTACGCGCACACGCGGCGTACGACACTGACCCACTCCGTGCACCTGTAGATGGCGACACGACGGCGAAGTCGGCTGTGGTTGTGCTCGAGCCGACTGCGAACTGCAATGAGAGCTGCAGCGGCACCGTATGGATCACCGTCGAGGACGAGGTACGCCACGGTCACATCTCGGCTCAGCTCAGTGTTTTTTTAAAACTCCGGCTCGTTCTCTCTACACCACTGGTCGCAACCGCCGTTGCAATGTACTCACACTCGCGATTGGTCGTATTTTATGTGTGCGTAGGGTGTACGTGTGGTGGCCGAGGTGGCCGGTCTTGAGCTGAACAGCAAGCACGGCTTCCACATTCACACCGTGCGCCCACCACATGCCTTTGTTGTTCTTTTTTATTATTACTGTTATTATTATTATTATTTTCTAGTTTTAATTGAATATTGTTCTATTTTCTTTTTATCTCCACAACAGTATGGCGATCTGAGCAGCACCGACGGCTCCAGCGTCGGTTCGCACTGGAACCCGACCGGCGCCAAGCACCACGTTCCCGAGACCACGCCGCGCCACGTCGGCGATCTGGGCAACATCCAGTCCTACGACTCGGCGACGGGCCTGGCCCACTTCAACTACACCACCACCAACATCCCCGACGTGCATTCCCTGCTCGGCCGCGCTGTACGTCATCCTCGTCATCACCGTCACCATCACCATCATTATCGCGTGGCACAATGCTCACAATTAATTGTCGGTGCCTGATGTGCAATCATCAGGTCGCAATCCACAGCGGCAAAGATCATGGCTCTGGCTACGGCTGCGACCAAGCCGGTACGTTCATCCGCCTCTCTCGTTGGACGTGTGCGTGTGTGCGTGTGTGCGTGTGCGTGTGCGATGATAAGAAGGTGCGTGGAGAAGAATGCTAAGAACGCGTGGGTGCTGTGCGTTCAGGTACGTCGGGCAAGCGGATAATGGTGGGCGTGATCGGCCTTGCCCACCCGTCCACGGTTCCGTCCCCGGTGCCCATCGCCGTCGACAACACCTTTGCCAACGAGGACTGCACCGCCCGGCCCAGCAGCGCCCACAGCCTCACCGCTCCCCTGGCCGCCCTTCTCGGCTACCTTCAGGCCTAAGCTCCATAGGCCTCTTCCCAACACCACCACCAGGCGCAACACACTGACAACCCGACGAGTGGTGGCTCGGACTTGAAATTGTGCTACACTCACAGAAGAACAAGGGGGTAAGAAAATGTGTGGAGCACCGCTGAGTTCCAAGCACCACACCACCGGCACAAAACACAACGGGGGACACGACACCCGGCAACGCACTCACGGAGTGAAAAACCGTGTGGCGCCGCGGCTCCGGAGTGAGCGAAAAGAACGAAAGCGACCGTTAGCCGAATCATGATTAATTGTGGTTTCATTAATTTATCTATTTTTTGTCGTCACTGCGTTGCCTTCGCTCTTTGTTCGCTCTTGGTTTCTTCGATCATCATCCATCTTCAGACTCCAGTCGCTCAAGCGCTCGAAATACCTTCAGAGGGTACACACCCTTCATCTTCTTTATCGGCGCATGATTTCTTCGTTCTCTCCTTCCCTCTCTTTCATCTCCGAACGTGTTGCCTACTTGGCGCCGTGTTAGGCAACAGCTTATCGAATCACTCCATCTCGTTCTTTAATTGTTCTCTCTTCGTTCTTCTTCTCCATCTTCCATCTCCTCTCCTTGTTCAATCGTGGCGCAACTCGTTTACCGATTCATTGAAGAATGGAACGGCATGGGGGGGGGACTTGATGGATAAGGAACGAAACTAACGCGAGGCC
>NW_004457380.1:398561-400146 GCF_000313135.1 Acanthamoeba castellanii str. Neff
GTTGTTCTTTTTTATTATTACTGTTATTATTATTATTATTTTCTAGTTTTAATTGAATATTTTTCTATTTCTTTTTATCTCCACAACAGTATGGCGATCTGAGCAGCACCGACGGCTCCAGCGTCGGTTCGCACTGGAACCCGACCGGCGCCAAGCACCACGTTCCCGAGACCACGCCGCGCCACGTCGGCGATCTGGGCAACATCCAGTCCTACGACTCGGCGACGGGCCTGGCCCACTTCAACTACACCACCACCAACATCCCCGACGTGCATTCCCTGCTCGGCCGCGCTGTACGTCATCCTCGTCATCACCGTCACCATCACCATCATTATCGCGTGGCACAATGCTCACAATTGTCGGTGCCTGATGTGCAATCATCAGGTCGCAATCCACAGCGGCAAAGATCATGGCTCTGGCTACGGCTGCGACCAAGCCGGTACGTTCATCCGTCTCTCTCGTTGGACGTGTGCGTGTGTGCGTGTGTGCGTGTGCGTGTGTGCGTGTGTGCGTGTGTGCGTGTGTGCGTGTGTGCGTGTGTGCGTGTGTGCGTGTGTGCGTGTGTGCGTGTGTGCGTGTGTGCGTGTGTGCGTGTGTGCGTGTGTGCGTGTGCGATGATAAGAAGGTGCGTGGAGAAGAATGCTAAGAACGCGTGGGTGCTGTGCGTTCAGGTACGTCGGGCAAGCGGATAATGGTGGGCGTGATCGGCCTTGCCCACCCGTCCACGGTTCCGTCCCCGGTGCCCATCGCCGTCGACAACACCTTTGCCAACGAGGACTGCACCGCCCGGCCCAGCAGCGCCCACAGCCTCACCGCTCCCCTGGCCGCCCTTCTCGGCTACCTGCGGGCCTAAGCTCCACTCGGCCTCTTCCCAACAACCACCACCAGGCGCAACACACTGACAACCCGACGAGCGATTGCTCCAGTACACAGTGGTGGCTCGAAGTTGAAATTGTGCTACACTCACACAAAGAACAAGTGGGTTAGAAAATGTGTGGAGAACCCGCTCACCGGTTGAGTTCCAAGCACCACACCAACCGGCACAAAACACAACGGGGGACACGACACCCGGCAACGCACGCAAGGAGTGAAAAACCGTGTGGTGCCGCGGCTCCGGAGTGAGCGAAAAGAACGAAAGCGACCGTTAGCCGAATCATGATTAATTGTGGTTTCATTAATTTATCTATTTTTTGTCGTCACTGCGTTGCCTTCGCTCTTTGTTCGCTCTTGGTTTCTTCGATCATCATCCATCTTCAGACGCCAGTCGCTCAAGCGCTCGAAATACCTTCAGAGGGTACACACCCTTCATCTTCTTCATCGGCGCATGATTTCTTCGTTCTCTCCTTCCCTCTCTTTCATCTCCGAACGTGTTGCCTACTTGGCGCCGTGTTAGGCAACAGCTTATCGAATCACTCCATCTCGTTCTTTAATTTGTTCTCTCTTCGTTATTCTTCTCCATCTTCCATCTCCTCTCCTTGTTCAATCGTGGCGCAACTCATTTACCGATTCATTGAATAATGGAACGGCATGGGGGGGGGGACTTGATGGATAAGGAACGAAACTAACGCGAGGCCCTCACATTAAC
>NW_004457380.1:400167-457714 GCF_000313135.1 Acanthamoeba castellanii str. Neff
TTTCTCCTCCATTTCGTAATGTGGCACGCTACGTTTTTGATCCCATTCATTCAGCGCCATCTCCTTGGCAACCATCTCAAATGTTTAGATTTTGCTCAGCTTTGACTCATTTTCTGACACAATCATCCACTTGTCGCTTCCTCTCCTCGCCCAACAACTATAGAAAGCAGGTGGAGGTCGATGGCAAGCAGGTCATGCTTGAAATCCTCGACACGGCCGGTACCGAGCAGTTCACCGCGTACGCTTGCCATTCCTCACATTCCACTCGCAACAGTTGGGAAATTCCGCAACTGGTGGCGCTGGAATTTGTGGTATGCACGTCGATCTCGCATTCACGCTTCTGCTCGTGGTGTGCAGTATGCGCGACTTGTACATGAAGAACGGCCAGGGCTTCGTCCTTGTATTCTCCATCATTGCCATCTCCACGTACGTCTTCGCCTTCTTCTTTTTCTTTCCCTCTGGGCCGTTTTTCGTTCTTTCTTCACATGATGGTATTTCAAGGTCGCAGAAGAGGCTATTTTTCAATACCTCTACAATGTTGATGCTTATCCAAACTGATTATTTCACACGTTTTGCTCTTTTCGTTTCTGCGCGTTCGCTCTTCTTTTCCTTTGGCTGCACGTCTTTCAACAACTGACTGTTTTCTCCTTGACTCCGACACAACAACAACAACAACAACAACAACAACAACAGATTCAACGACCTGCCCGACCTGCGCGAGCAGATCCTGCGTGTGAAGGACATGGACTCCGTGCCCATGGTGCTGGTCGGCAACAAGTGCGATTTGCAGGACCAGAGGGTGATCTCCACCGACCAGGGCCAGCAGCTGGCCGCCAAGTTCGGCAACTGCTCCTTCCTCGAGTCGTCCGCCAAGACGAAGACCAACGTGAGCGAAATCTTCTACGATCTCATCAGACAGATCAACAGGAACAAGAAGCCCGGTACCCACTCCTTCGTGTCGTGTGTTGTCGTGTGTTGTGTTGTTGTTGTCGTTCATCTTGCTCACGCTCGAAGGTGGTCCTGCTCGTGTGTCTCATTATTCAGATGGCGACAGCGGCGGAAAGAAGAAGAAGTGCCTTCTGTTCTAAAGCAGCTCCAGGCCTGCACGGAACGCTTCATCTATTCCACTCTTCCCCCACCTACTCCCGTTTCCCCCCGATTCATCCCCGGACCCGCCCACGACGACGACAACGACATCAACATCAACCCACCTCTCTCTCACACGCTTTTTGGTCTTCTTCCTCGTCTTCAGTTTGTTTTGACGTGGCGCCTGTGCAACTAGTATAGCATTGTTCTTATATTTATATCCTCCTTCCTCCTCACTCGTACGGGCGAGAGGTGGTGTGCTCCCCCTTATCACGTGATATGATCATACAAGTGGTGTTTGTCAGGGGCTCACAAATAAAAAAAAGCAGCTGTACATGCCCGTCTCCTTCTTTCTCTTCTACTGGGGCCACGACAGGCGCAGAACCCACATCGCGGGCATTTAGAGCCAACCACGCGGGCCGGGTGGTTTTGGGTCCGCCCTTTCTGTTGGTTCGGGCCGAGGCTGAAGACAGCGAGATTGAAGAAGTCACTGACCTTCAACCTTTGCACCCCAACATGACTCGCAAGGCGAAGGAAGCGGCCACGCGGACGGCGACGTCCGCCGGCTCCACGTCCTTCAGCAACCCACTACAGTGCGACTGCTGCAGCTCCCCCCCCCCCAATATGCAGCTCCCCCCAATGCAGGCAGGCAGTGCTGACAATAACAAAAGGGAGCTGGCGCTGCGGGGCGGGCCGCAGGTGGTGGCGGCCGGGCTCGTGGTGGCGGCACACGCCTGGTTCCTGTGGTACCTCCAGGCCGAGTACGAGGCCCTGCCGGACAAGTCCGACCTCGCCAGCGTCACGGACTACGTCGACCTGTGGGTGCCCATTTTCCTCCTCTCCATGTTCGCCGAGGCCGGTACGCATTTTCTGTTTTTTTAACGCAATAATTACTTTTTCCTTTTATATCAAATTCATAATAAATAAAAACACATTTTAATGATATTCTTTCATTGTAGCATGGGCCAAGTACAAGGAGGTCAGGCTCTACCGGGTCAACGACACGCTGAGCTCGCTCTCGCTCGGCGTGCTGTCCCTCCTCACCAAGAAGCTCGCCGCCAAGGCTGTACCCATGCCCCCCCCCACCCAAGCGACCTTGTGATGCTGTTGTGTTGACTCTCGGTCACGTCGTTGGTCGTGTCGTGTCGTGTCGTGTCGTGCAGCTGGCGTTCTTCCCCTACGTGTACGTGTGGGAGCATTTCGCAGTCACGCGCGCCTTCGCCACCAACGGCGCGTTGGCCTGGTGGCTCATGTTCGCGGGCAAGGAGTTCTCCTACTACTGTACGCCGTCGTCACCTCTCCCTATTTTGCCGACGTCAACTGCGAACCCAGCGTTCGCTTATACTCGGACCCACGCCCGTGGCGTACACCACCGCAGGGCTGCATCGGCAGGGTCACACCATCGCCGCGTTCTGGGCCATGCACAGCGTCCACCACTCCTCTGAGGAATACAATCTCGCCGCGGGTAACACGCACGCACGCCACCGCACACGCACACACACCACGACACGCGCACACGAATGCCCATTTCCTACGTTTCTGACTTTTTTTAATATTTTTATAGCGCTGCGCCAGTCAGCCTTGCACTCCTCGGTGTCGTGGCTATACGACCTGCCGCTGGCCCTGTTCTTCCCTCCCGCCCTGTTCGTCATCCACTCACAGTTCAACCTCCTCTATCAGTTCTGGATTCACACCCCTGGTACGCCACCGTCGTCATCGCCATCGTCATCATTTCAGTTTCACTTTTTCCCTCGATGAACGCTCAAGTGCGTCGTGTGTGTTATATGCGTGTCTTATGTGGCTTGCCGATCGCTGTTAGTGATCGGCAAGCTGGGGCCGTTGGAGTACGTGCTCAACACGCCGTCGCAGCATAGGGTGCACCACGGCAAGAACGTGTACTGCATCGACAAGAACTACGGCGGCACCCTGTGCATCTTCGACCGCCTGTTCGGCACCTTCCAGGAGGAGCTCGACCAGGTACGCCCAATTGCCACCCATTTCACCAACAAAACTCAAGGTCGAAATTGAGGGCTGGCCAATGACGCTTGTGTCGCGTGTGTGTGTGTGTGTGCTGTGTGCGTGTGCGTACAGATTCCGATCGTGTACGGCGTGGTGCACCCGATCAATACGTTCAACCCGGTGGAGGCAAACGCCACCAATTGGCGTTACATCGGGGCTAACTTCCTGAACCTAAAGGGTACATTCTCCCTCTCGTGGTCGATTTTAAAAAACATTGCTATTTTTTAAAACATTATGATTTATAATGGACACTTATGCATTAATGATTTATTGATCCTGGGGCAGGATTGCGCAACAAGCTGGGCACGCTGTACTTCGGGCCGGGCTGGATTCCCGGGGCCAGCTCGGGCACGGAGGAGTACCCGATTCCGCCCACCTCGACCGATTCCACCACCAAATATGACCCTCGCGTTCCTGCTGGGTTCGTTTCCTCTCTCTCTCTCCTCTCATTTTTTTACTGCCCTGCTCTATTCACCGCACGCACACATCGCACACACCGCACACACCGCACACACCGCACACGACGCAGGGTGTCGTGGTACATCCTGGCGCAGTTCGGATGGGCGCTCGTCCTGCTTACGGTTGCCATTGATCGGTAAATCGCTCGCCGGCGTGCACACTCTCTGCTCGGACTCAAACTCAACAGCTAAGGTTGAATTTGCGCGCGTACATCCCAGGCTCTCTTCGACGCTCGGTCATACATCTCTGTTTTCGGCCTACATCACCTGGACTCTGCTCAACATCGGAGGCATCAGCGACCGGTAAGGCCATCCCCAAATTTTGCCTGAACCCGAGTGCAGTTGCTCACTCTCCTCTTCGTTCTTCGTTCTTCGTTCTTTTTTCCTGTTCTAAGGAAATCGTGGGCGTTTGCGTCGGAGGTCGTTCGGTTGGTGGCCCTCGTGCCGCTCGGCTCCTTTGCCGTCTCGCTATGGGGTACATATCAGATCTCTTACGCCATTACCGCACAACCACCTAGTGATCTGATATTGTGTCGTGTCGTGTCGTGTGTGTGCATGCATCTTGTGTGGTGCACGCAGATGAGAGTGCGGACTTGGGTCAATGGGCGGCCGGCTTTGCGGCGTGGTCGATCGTCTCGGCACTCTACCTATTCGCCTTCCGGGCCGGCCTGGCGCGACCACTTAAGCCCGCGGAGTTGGGACGCACCAATCGAAAACAAGCACTTATTGACCAGACCGAACAGCACCGCCTCGCGCTTCGGGCATGTCGAGGCCGACCATGCCCAGCCATCATGCCCTCCAGCTAGCCATTTTTTCCTTTTTTCTGCGATAGAGATAGATTTTTAAACCAGCCAGCAGCGTCAATGGCAGGTTGACTGCAGTGCGTGTGCCATAGTCCTTCTGGGGCTGCAACCTTGCCGCACACTGTGCTCGCTGTTCGCCGTGCAAACCCTATTGTGTAGGACGAATGTCCACACGTGACCTCACTCGATATTCGGGTTAGACAACACGCACGCGATTACAGAATTTAACCATTTAAAAATACAACAGACAACATTCAGGCGTCTCTCTTTCTCCCATCAACTGCATGCAACCGCAACAAACCCAAACCTCACTGTGGTGATGTGCTTGTGTTTCGTGAAGGTGAGTGATGGGTAGTGAAGAGTGGAGGTACATATGGGTGGGAGTTCCTGTAGTCGTTGCACAGGCACGTTGGGCTGGCCACGTTGGGTGAGCACACGCCGTGGCCTGGAGCATTCAGCTGATTTCGCCGAGCCAAACGACGCACGTGCATCAGCACTACAGGGCGTGCGGCTGTCTCATGTGAGCGTGTGTCGCGTTTCGCTGTGAGTTGCATGTGGCGACGTGGGGAGTAGGGCACGAGTAGCGCAAGTGCGGGGGCAAGTGGCTCGAATGGCAAGCCGGCTGAGCACCCTTCGGCAACAGTAGTTGTGTGAACAAAAAAAGAATGTGTGGACACAAGTCGTATGAAGTGGTGCGCGCATGGTTACTCTCGGCGGAAGGAGGAAGCTGGCCACAAAGCACGGGCGATCAGCGTTCGACCAACCACCAGAGTGTCGACAGTTACTGCTGTTGGTGGCCAGCGATTGTCGACAATAAGTGTGAGGAGTATTATTGTAAAACAACAGATAGGAAGAAGGAGCTCGCTAATTGAGAGTCGTTCAGGCACGAGAGGGAGTTCAGAATCGTCCATCATTTTTGAATTGCACCGATATGGGATTTTCCGATGAATTATGGGTGCGTGTACTCTTCATCATGCTAGCATGATGATTTTCAATTTACCGAGGCGATTATACGGCTGCAACCATTGCAGGATGGCTTCACGCCGGTGGCGACCAAGGGCAGAGAGGGCAAGAACTTCGTCACCGAGGTCTACAACTTCATGAAGAAACGGTAAGCCGCCGTTTTATTTATATATATTTTTAATAATTGTTATTTCTTTTTTCCTCTTCAGCTAATTTTAATACATAAAAAATGCGGTTAAAACTAAAATAATTATTGCCCTAGGCGGGAGATCGAGCTGGAGTACGCCAAGAAGCTCAACGCCCTCGTCAAATCCGTCAAAGTCGGCGACGCGGGGTACGCCCTGTCGATCTGCTCCGTGATATGTGCGTGTTGTGTGTGGTGTGTTGTGTGTGTGTGTGGTGTGTGTTGTGTGTGCGCTGACCGTTGCTTGTGTGTGTGCGATGTGCATTTTACAGCACGCTCGATAGCGCATGGTGCGTGGTCAAGACTGAAACGGACTCCATTGCCAACGCTCACTCGGTACCTTCTTCAAATTCCTCTGTTGTCTACTCGGTCTGCAACGCGATTCACGTTGTGTTTACTTTATATTTATTTTGTATGTTTATATTTATTGACGCCAACCTATTACCGCACTCCACTCATGCATGTCATTTCTCTCTTACTTTCTCTTATACTGCGGTGTAAAACCACATCAGACGTTCGCTGAGCGTTTGGGAACCGAAGTGGAGACGACACAGAAGAACTGGCTCACCGAAACGGCCAAGACCCGCAAAGAGGTACGACACCCACATGTGTGTCGTTGTGTGTGTGTTGTGTGTGCGCGCTCCGTGAGTGTTGTGTAATACAATGAGTGCCATTTGCGTTGTTTTGGGCCGACGCTGACATAGAGCATGGTCGACAGCTCAAGGCCAACGGAAAGAAGCTGGTGAGCCAGCTGCAGGCCGCGCAGTCTACGGTGGAGAAAGCCAAGGCCAAGTACGAGGGCTCCCGCAAGAAGCAGGACGCCGTGCAGGCCGAGGCCAACGCCGACCCCAACCCCAAGGTTCGCCATCTATTCACTCTCTCACCGCACACGCGCGACCAACGACACACGACAACACACGACACACGATACGGCCAACGACGACACACGACACGGCCAACGACATGGCACGCACGGCACACAACTAGCTTTTAAAACGTTGTTGACGACGAAACCAAACAACACAGAACCAGAAGAAGCTGCAGGCCGAGGTGAAGAACGCTGAGAAGGCCGATGACGAGTACAAGAAGTCAGTCGAGAAGCTCAAGAACATGGAGTCCCGCTTCTACGACTCGGAGATGCCTCAGATTCTCGCGGTATTATTATTATTATATATTTATTACTCTTATTCTTTTGATTATTATTGTTATCATCATCAATTATTAATTACTATTAATTATTAATTCTTATTTTTCTGTGTTCTTTTTATTAATTCAACGTTGCGGGTTTGGGTTGTGCAGGAGCTGCAATCGATGGAGGAGGCGCGAGTGGCGATGATGAAGACCAGCTTCAACTCGTTCGTGATGGCGCAGGCCACCGTGCACCCCGCCATCAAGAGCTCCTGCGAGGCCATGAGCTCGGTACCTATGCCCCCTCCCCACACCCAACGAAGACCTTCATCAGGCCATTCATTCGCTGACGCCATTTGTTGTGCGTGTTGCTGCATGTGCGTGTGCGTGTGTGTGTGCGTGTGCGGTGGTGCGTGTGCGTGTGCGATCGTAGGCGGCTGCCAGCATCAATGTCGACAGTGATGTCCGTGGATTTATCTCGAGCAACAAGACCGGTGCGCTCTCTTCCACGCGCCACGCGTCGTACAGCAATTAAATTGATATTAATTTGTAATTTAATGCAGGCAAGACGCCACCCCCGCGCACCGAGTACGAGGCCTACGATTCGGCCCTGGGCGCCTGCAAGCCCGCCCCCGGGTCCTCCCAGTGTACGCCACTTATCTCGATTCGCTCTTTTCGCGAAGTTTGTCCGCTCACGCGCGTGTCGTGCTGTGTGCGTGTGCGTGTGCGTCGCGTTGCTCCAGCATTCTCGTCGTTCCCCACTTCCTCTCCCGCCAGCTCCGGCTCGTTCGCCGCGCCCATGAGTACCTCACACTGGCTAATTCCCTACTGAGCCTGATACCGCGCTAACGGTCGTGTGTGTGTGTGTGTGTGTGTGTGTGTGTGTGTGTTGTGTCATGCGTACGTTCATAATCATCATCATCATCATCATCATCGAGTGCAGCCAGATCAGCGCCGCCATCCTCATCGACGCCGACCTACTCCGCCCCCTCCAACCACAGCTCACCCCTGGTACGCCCCCCCCCCGAACAGCCCCCTCTTTTTACCTCGTGCCCGCTCGCTCAGTCTTGATTGTGTCTCGTGGTGTGTGGTGTGATGTGATGTGGCGTGTGGCGTGTGTCGTGTCGCGTGTGTCGTGTTATGTGTCGTGGTGCAGGCTGCGTCGGCGCCGATGAGCGGCGGTGACGAGGCCACGATCATGGTGAAGGCCCAGTACGCCTACACCACCTCCGAACCCAACGAGCTCTCCTTCACCGAAGGCGCCCTCATCAAGGTCTCTCCTCGCTTGATCTTTTCTTTTTCTTTTCTTTTCTTTTCTCCCAATCTCATTTATTTATTTCCACCACCACAGGTGACGTACCAGGACGACAGCGGCTGGTGGGAGGGCGAGCTCAACGGTCGCGTCGGCGTCTTCCCCTCCAATCACGTACGGCCAGCGGCAGCGCCACCTTAAGGCAGGAGCCAACCCCGCTCTAACGCGCGCGTGCCGTGCGTGTTTGTGGCTGCGGCCGCCGTGCAGGTAACGGTCATCTCGGGCGGAGGCGGCTCGCTGTCGACGCCGGCGCCCATGTCGCCGGGCGCGTCGGACAGCTACGACTCCACCGGCGGCGGCGAACAAAAGTTTGACCAGTGCAAGGTGCGTTGTGTGGTTGTGTAGTAATGCAGCAGCAGCAGCTGCTGTTGTGTGTCTCACGGGCGGCCATCGATGTCTGTGCCACACGACAGGCGCTGTACGCCTACAAGGCCGAGGACGAGGACGAGCTGACCATCTCCGAGGGCGACATCCTCACCATCGAAGACGAGGACGACGAGGGCT
Source organism: Acanthamoeba castellanii str. Neff (assembly GCF_000313135.1). Classification (NCBI taxonomy): domain Eukaryota; phylum Discosea; order Longamoebia; family Acanthamoebidae; genus Acanthamoeba; species Acanthamoeba castellanii. The sequence goes on from NW_004457380.1 coordinate 408,625, forward strand.
GGTATGCGAAACATGATGCGTGCATTCTTATTCATGATTTATTTTTTATGATTTTTTAACATCCACCCACCTGTTGTGGTGGTGGTGGGAATGTTTGGACTGAAACATTTTATTTTCTTCCCTCTTTTCTCTTTCTGTGCGCAGGTACTACGGCAGGAACGCGCAGGGCGCCTATGGCAAGTTCCCGTCGAACTACGTCGAACTGCTCCAGTATTGATTGCGGATCGATCTTCCCGCTGCCGGCGCGTGTGTGCGCCAGCCACCACCTACACTACTACGGCTTTTTGGCTTTCGTCACACACACGTTCTCTTTTTTTCCTCTGCAGAACGTAGCAACAATACACTGTATCATCACTCTCAACAACCAACAACAGCTTTGATCGTCATTGTAACACATTACAGCTGGGCGAGATAGACGGTCTCAGGGGCGACGGCCGAGCGGGGCTGCTGGGGCGCCAGTGGTGGGAGCCCGTGGTCGTCGGCCGTGGAGGCGGCGGCGCGTTGGTGTCGGTGGACGTTGAAGGCGACGTTGCCCGCGTGGAGGATGATGCCGTGCTCGGCCTCGAAGGCCTGCTCGAGCCCGGCCACCTCGTCGATGGTGGCCGCGGCGTCGAGGGCGTCGAGGTACCCCGCGAACGAATCGATCCGGCGCTGCTCGGCGTCCAGGGCCACCAGCGACGCGTCGTCTCCAACGAGGCCCTCCAGCTTCTCCACTATCCGCTGCAGGCTCGCCTTCCTCTCCGCAAAATTGAGAATCGTGTCTCCTATTTAAACCGAGAAAAAGCGTGTGAGACACGACACGCACCACCGCACACGACACGACAACGACACACGACACAGCCGATGACGGGGAGGGACTGACCGATGGCCTCGAGGAGTGGTGGCTCGTTGGAGAAGAGGAGGCCGAGGTCGGCCTTCCGTCGCTTGTATCGCAGCTCCGCCCTGACCTTGGCCTTGTCCACCGGCTCCAGCTCCTCCTGTGCGCGGCCAACCCCCCTTCAGCACTTGCTCCACCACTGCAGCAACCGCACGACACACACACGACACACGCGACACGACACGCGCGACACAGAGTGAAGAGGGTACCTCGACATCTTCTTCCTCGGGAGCGTCTGGAAGGCCCGTGTCGTCCGCCTCCTCCTCGCTCTCCACCGCCTGCTGTTGGCCCATGGGCAGAAGAAACGTGTGTCAGTCTCATCACACTTCATTCGTGTCGTGTCGTGTCGTGTCGTGTCGTGTCGTGTCGTGTCGTCGCGGGAGGGAGGTAAAAGTCGTACGTGAGGGCGGCGGAGCATGGCGCGGGCGTTGTGTGGTTCGGCGAGCAGGCGCTCGAGGATGTCGGGGCAGCACAGCCGCAGGTGGAGCAGGAACAGCGACCCGGCCGCCGCCACGGGCACCCCGCACCCGGGACACGTCTCCATCCACACCATCCGCTCCTTCACACTCTCTGTCGGCCCTCTGCGCTTTTTGGTTAGTTGGACCGTCGCACACGACACGACACGACACGACACGCACGGCGCGGTAGAGCGTACCTTTGGGTGGGTTCGGCGGGTTGGGCTTGGGCGCCGACGGTGGAGGTGGTACGCGAGGCCTGCGACGTCGAGAGACCCGACGCCGAGACCTGGCCGCCGCTCACGATCGCTGGTGTCGTGTGTGTGCGTGTGCGTGTGTGGTGTTGGGCATTGCTGACGTCAGCACATATTTAAAATTTCAGGTGGTGGGGGGCAGTGGTGCCTTGTGCGATGGACTCGCGGTGGGCGCGGCGCTGGCCCAGGGGCAGGTAGGCGCCCACCTCGGCCGTGCCCTTCACGAACGGATGCTCGCGGTACAGGTGCGACTCGTTGCCCCGCCGCTGCACGTCGTTCATGTGAATGTAGCACAGATACCCTGATTAACACGACACACACGCGCGCGCGTGCCACGGTGAGTGCGTGTGTCGTGTGTGTCGTGTCGTGCGGGAGGGGGAGGGGGGAACCGTTGCGGGTGCAGCAGGACCGGCAGCGGAGGAAGTCGCACTCGCGGTTGGCCTTCTTGCGGCACCCGGGTCCGCTGCACATGGCCACGTCGCCCTCCTGCACCGCAGCGGCCGCCGCAGCCGCGGCCATCGGAATCTGCAGACCAGCCGGCAGGTGTGGCTGCGCAGCCATGCACACGGGTTAGTGCTAGCACGGAACACACACCACACTGTACACACGCCGCACACACGCCGCTCACACGACACATGACACACACACACACACCACACACATCGCGCACACCGCGCACACAGCATGAGGAAAGATGGTTGGGCGTACGCGAGGAAAGTCGACGGGGCGGCTGAGTTTGCGTGGCGTTTCGATGATCTCGCGCAGGGCATCGTTCTGGAGCTGCACGATGAGTTCGGGCTTATTCTCCTTCACGGCCTGCAGCACCAGCCGCATCTGCCGCTTCATCTCCGGCTTTGTCACCTTCGGCTGGATGCCTGCACATGCGGCGTCAACAAAATGATATTTTTTAAATATATATCAATTAATCTCCACTTCTCATTAGATCAATTCTCGTGAGATTGAATAATTGATTGGGGGGATTTTACTTTACCTTTGCTTTCGAGGTACGCCGAGAGCTCCTCCTTTGTGTAATTCTTGAGTTCATCCGGTATCAGCGTTTCGATAGGCGGCAGCAGAGACAAGTCGACCACCTCATGCCTTCGCCTCTTCATCTTCTCTTCTTATGTTTTTTACAACCTTTTTGCTTTTCGTAACGGCTACTTTTCCTTTTTATTGTTTTACATAAAAAAAATAATTCACATTTATTGATTTGGAGCTAAAGATGAGGAGCGCAGGGGTGGGGAATCCGAACGCTGCTGCGCGGCTAGAGGGTCGCGAGAGCGGCTTCGATGGCATTGGCGCTCCAGGCAGGCCCTGGGGGCTGGGGGCTGGCCGGCCCTTGGCCACAGGCGCCACTGGCGGCCCGCCCTCCATTCCCTGGGACGTGCTCCTGGGCATACAGCCCGTCACTGGTGCCTCTCATCTCTCATCTCTCTCTTTCTCCATCTCTTACGCAGAATTCAGATTTCATTGAGATGGCAGCTGCGATTTTATGATTCTACAAATATTGAATGCATGCATGGCTCATGATCCGCGTGCTGCTGTGACGTCGGCTCTTGCGTGCGGTGCAGGCGTGTTCAACACGGTCACGATACGGCACAGGCTGCATCTTTTCGTCAACCGAGCGACTCGCTGTATGGCCTCTGGGAATACCTGTGGGGTCTGTGCCTCCCTTCGTTCTTAGCACATCAAGACACGCACGGCACACGGCACACGGCACACGGCACACGGCACACGGCACACGGCACACGGCACACGGCACACGGCACACGGCACGCGGCACGCGCTCACTTGTCTACTGCTGTTCGCTATAGCTCCAGCCCCGCCACGGACGCCGGAGAGCAGGCAGCGGAAGTCGTTCGCGGAGGTCTGGCTTCTGCCGCACCGGTCCTCCCTCTTCATGTTCCTCTACCAGGCCATCGAGGTGCGCCCCGTCCCCCGTTAGACTTTCTAACGCACACGCACCACCGCACACGCACCACCGCACACGCATACACACGCACACGCGCCACACGCACACTCGAGAAGTAGAAGCATTAATCCTGTTGTGTCGTGTGCGGTCGTGCAGGGCTGGTTGCTGCTCTGGTTGACGGACCGGGCGCACAAGCTGGTGAAGGGCTGTCTCTCGCTGGTGCCCCGCCTCTCCGCGTCTCCCGCTCCGTCGCCGCCTTCTCCTCCCACTTCTCCGCTCCTCCCGCCCACTGCTCTGGTCGTCGCCTCCGCCTCTTCTCCCGCCGCCTCCTTCGACTGGGTCCTCTACGGCGCAGTCCGCTCCGTTCTCTATCCTTTGTGCGCGCCCACGTTTTATATCGTATTTCATTATCATTTTTTATTTATTTATTTATTGGTATTCACGATTTCGTTTTTGGTTTTTGGTTTTGTTTTTGTACTTGTAATTTTTGTTATTATTGTTATTTTTATTATGAGGTGTGACCTGACTTGCTCTCTTGCAGTGTTGTGGCAGTGTCGCATCCCTTCTCTATCGTTCGCACCGTTTTTCTCGTAAAGGGCGAGGTACGCGTACCTCCACTCGCAACCGTCCGTCCCTACACGTACACTAAGCCGCACACGCACCACCGCACACGCACCACCGCACACGCACGCACCAGTTGTTGGCCGACGGAATTCGGGAATCGTTTATCGCGGTGATGCCTTCGCGGGAGGCTTCCGTCTACGGGCGGAGCTACTGGGCGCATGTCGTCTCTGGGCTGGCCGACTTTTGGCTGAGCGAGCTCGTCTACCGAGCCAGCCTGCCCCTGCTCCAGCGCCATTTCCCCAATCTCTTCCCACCGCCGCAACCTCTCGGTATACACCCTCGCCGCACACAACACACAAGACACACGCACACGCCGCACACAACACGTGCACGCGCCGCACACTCTCAATTCCTTCCTCCTCACCGCAATGTGGTGTGTTGCGACGTTTTGTAGTGCGACTGGTGCAGGTGGATGAGATGCTGGAGAGCCGGCAAGCGCGCAAGGCCACCAAGATACGAAGGAATCTCGCCATCGCCTCCCTCCGATTCTTTTCCGGGTATGCAGGCGGCACACGGCACACGGCACACGGCACACGGCACACGGCACACGGCACACGGCACACGGCACACGGCACACGGCACACGGCACACGGCACACGGCACACGGCACACGGCACACGGCACACGGCACACGGCACACGGCACACGGCACACGGCACACGGCACACGGCAACTCACATAATCGCGCGCGGCGTCAAACCTCCAGGTTCCTCGGGCGTACGCTGGCGTTTCCTTTGTCGACGCTGCGGTACAGGCTGGAAGCGCAGGGCTGCAGCTCGCTGTGCGAGGTGAGCCACGACGGCCTCGTCTCATGCTTGAGATCAGTCCTGGACGACGAGGGCTTTTCAGGTACGGCAGTGGGTGACACACGCACGACACACGCACACACAACACACACAGATTTGCGTCTTTGCTGACATCGCCACACACGCAGGGTTGTATCGAGGGTTTCGGGCGCACTGCGTCTCACTGGTGGCGCAGTCGATTTGGATGGCCGGCGTGTTCGGCCTGAGCCATCTGTCGCGCAAGATGGACAGCCTGCTGGGCCTCGACGAAGACGATGAAGACTTCCTCGACGACTGACCCTCCCATCCCCTGAACCACACCACTCAGCCTCGCGCCAGACCAGAAAGCGAGCGCTTGCGTGCGGCGGAATCTTCACACGCTCGTTCTCCCCAATGGCGGTCGGACAAGAGAAACTGCAAACGCGTGCGCACCGTCGGAGTTTGTTTTTTTGTGTATTAAACGCAGAGTTGTCTGTCGCCCTCTTCTTCACCACCACCACCAAACATGATGAAGCTTCCCTCGACCGTCTTGCTCGCCGCGCTGGGGCTCGTGCTGCTCCTGTGCCTGCCCGCCGTACTGGCCGACCGCTGCGGCGTAAGTGGCCCCTAAAACAATAATTAAAACCACCGCACACGCACACGCGGGCTAACCAGGAGTGTCTCGCCCACACCACACGGCACACAGGGAAACTGTCCGTCGAACAATTGCAACAGCTGCCCGTGCGGCACTACCCCGGCCTACACGGACGTTGCGTCGGCCTGCCGTCGCTTCAATGGGTGGAGCCAGTCGTGCTGCGAGTGCATCATTCGCCACGAGAGCGGCGGCAACCTGCACGCCGTCAACCACAACCGCGGAGGCAGCAATGATGTCGGCCTATGGCAGATCAACGACATGAACTGGAGCTCTTGGTGCGACCTTCACTTCATTTCAATTCTAAATTGCATATATATGTTTTTCCTTTGTTGTTTTCTTTATGACCTTTCGGTGGCAAGTCGCTGAAGCGTTACCACTCTCTTGTGTTCCCCATGTTTAGCAATGGCGGACATGCCCCTTGCGACCTGGAGAGCAACCTGAAGTGCGCCATCAAGGTGTGGGGCTGGGGCCACAACTCCTTCCGCCTGTGGTCCACCTGCAAGGCCTGCGGCTGCTGCTAGACCACCAGAGAGAGAGAGACATCAGCGCTTTGACCCCGTTTGAGAAAAAAACCTTATTTTGATGGTTTTGCAGATAAGGCAAACATGTTTGGGTATGGAAAAGGAAAGAAATCGGAAACTAGAAGAAGAAAGGTATCAAAAACCTGTTCGTTCTCTTCGGTTTCGAACGTGATCCTACGGTCGGGTTCCCGAACATCTGCCGAAGGTCAAAGACGAAGACGAAGATGAAGATGAGTCCAATGCGAGCGAATTCACTAGGGAGCATCTTCATCTCTGTGGCTGCCGCGTTCGCGGTGATGGCCGCGGTGGTGATCCCCGCCGCGGAAGGGTGGAGCGCCATGTCCCCCGATCCCTGCTCGTCCACCAACTCGACCCTCTTCGACTTCCAGCCCTACAACGACGACTTTGGCTACCTGGGTCCGGACTGGGCGACCTGCGTGGGAAACGCCTACACGGGGCTCACCAAAGTCTACAGCTTTGGGTACTACCTGCGCCTGGGCATCGCCTACCCCGTGTACCCGATCTACGCCCACATCATCGACCCGACCGCCTCCCCCCGGGTCATCGCCGAGGTGCTCGTCGGCGACTACACGGTGCTGGGCAGCTCGCCCACCAACAACGTGTTCCACATGCCGGTCTTCCCCGATCCACCCACGCTGGACCCGGCCAAGACCTACTACCTGGTCTTCTGCGCCAACGGCTCGCACCCGGTGTCGGGGTTCGGCGCCAGTTGGTACGTGCCCTCGACCAACGCCCTGGCCAATGGGGTGATGTGCAACACGGGGCGCTTGTGCGCCACCTCGGGCACGTTCAACACCATCAACTGGGCCTTCACCATGCAGATCAACTACACCTGCACACCGCCCAGCCCTTCTCCGACGCCCTCGCGCACCGCTTCGCCGACTGTCACGCCCTCCATCACGCCCACCACCACGCCCACCAACTCGCCGACGCCGTCGATCTCGACGAGCCCGACCACTACTCCCACAAACTCCCCCAGCCAGTCGCCGACCTCCTCTGTCACGCCCACGCAGACGCCGTCGCCCACCAACTCGCCCACCAACTCGCCGACGAATTCGCCGACGAGTTCCCCCACCTCCACACCGAGCCCGACCAACTCGCCCACCTCGTCGCCCACAAGCACGCCGACCACCACGCCGACCACCACTCCCACACCTAGTCCGACCAACACGCCCACCCCATCGCCCACACGAACGCCGACCACCACACCCACCTCCTCGCCCTCCCCATCTCAGACGCCCACCAGCACGCCGTCGAACTCCCAGTCGCCCACCCAGTCGCCCACCAGTTCACGCACTCCGTCGCCTACTGGAACCGCGAGCCCGACCAGTTCCCGAACGCCCACGTCGAGTCCCACCACATCGGTCACGCCCAGCGCGTCTCCCCTCTACCTCGAGTCGGAGCCCTCCGACGAGGTGACGGTTCCCGTGCTGCAGTTCACTCTCGGTAGTTCCGAGGTGGTCATCGTGCCCAAAGGTAAGCTTGAGTTTGTGCTGCTGGTTGCCACGCAACTGCCGGTTGCTGACTTTCCGTGCTCCAACCTGTGTGTTGTGTGTGTTGTGTGTGTATTGTGTGTTGGTGTGTGTTGTGTGTGTGTGTGTGTGTGTGTTACAGACGACCAGGGAAACGTGCAGAGTGACACGACAGTGAGCGTGAGCCTGGCACAGATGCTCGAGCTTACCGACGAGGACATCGTCGTCGTGATCGGCGCCGTCAGCGATGGGTCGTGGTCGCAGGTTGTCGACAACGACCTGGGCGCCTCCGCGTCGTACCTGTTCTCCGCCGGGATCGACACCACCACCGCGCTGGGCGTCAACATTCCCAACGAGGCCCGCATCGAGCTCCAGTACTACATGTTCAACTCGGAGACGCAGCTTTCGGTGGGCAACGTGGCCTTCAATGCGCTGCCGTCGTTCGCCAAGTTCACCATCCGCATCTTTGACTGGCCGTGGCGCTCGTCGCCGGAAGACCACAGGATCGAGTTTCACATGAAGATCGACCCGCCCTTCACGAGCTTCGTGGAGCAGACCAACACGCCCAACGTGACCACCTACGTGCTCGCGGGCCAGTACCCTGCCGTCGCGGGCCAGCCCAACACGACGTCGGCGCTGCGGCTGCTCAACACGGTCGAGATCGACGGCGAGCAGGTGGAGTCTGGCGTGAGCTTCCTGATGAACACCGATTCCTCGGAGCTGATGCTCTACTTCAACTACTTTGAGTCGACACTGGTCTACGATCCCGGTACACACTCCCAGTCGCGGTTACATTCCTGGGTGGCCACAACACGGTCACTGACACACGTTTGCTCTCTCGCAGATGTGGGCGTGCAAGTGCCCAGCACGGGCAGGCGCGGTGGCGAGGACATCGTGCTCATCGTCTGCTTGACCGTAATTTTGCCCATCTTTGCCTTGTTCGCCTTCATCTCGCTGCTGCTCGTGGGCGTGGCCCTCGTCAAGCAGCGCGGCCGAGAAAACGCGACCCGCAAAGCCACCTTGCCCATGCACGACCTCTAACAACCTCTCCCGAGCTACCCACACGACTTACTGTTCTCTCCATTCTATTCATACACGCATCATTTTTCCAACAATATGGTCTCTCTCTCATAGCCCATCATCACCTCCAAAGTTGACCCGACCTGTTCGTAGGCCCTTGTTGATCTGGTAGTCCTTGTAGGCGTTGACAGCCTTGAACACGACGTAGGCTCCGATCACGCCCACGATCAGCAGCACAGCCCCGCCTGTTCCTCGCACACACTGCGCAGCATTGTCAGTCGCCACAGAAACAAGGGGGGGATGCTGAGCAGATGATGATGTGCGCGTACCGCCGAGGGCTCCGCCGATGGCAGCGTAGGCCGTCATGGAGCTGTCGTCCGACGAGCTGCCCTGCGTTTGGCTCTCGGAGCAGTCCGGTCCGCCCCAGAAGGGCTGGCACACGCACTGCGGCGGGTCTGTGTCGCCGCTGCACCTTCCGTACCGCGAGCAACCAGACAGGCACACCGCTGTAAAGCAGGTGTGGGTCGTGAGCAGCTGTTGAATGTGCAGCGTGTGCTGTGTGTGAAGTGTGTGGTCGTGCGTGTGTGATGGTGCTGCGTACGTGTGCCGCAGTCGGGGCCGGTCCAGTGCTTGTCGCAGCGACACTGGGCGGGCTCGACACTCGAGTCGCAGGTGCCCCGCCCGTTGCAGTTCTCCTCGGCGCCCGGACACCGCACCACGGAGCAGTCAGCACCGCGCCACTTGTCGGCGCACTGGCACGTGCCATTGACGCAGGTGCCGTGCTCGCTGTCCGTGCAGTCGGCAGGCGAGCCCGGACACGACAGCTCAACTGTGCGCCCGTATGCGTGTGTGTGTGTGTGTGTGTGTGTGTGTGCGCGCGCGCTGTGTGCGTGTGCGTGTGCGTGTGCGGTTAGGTCTGTGTGGCCTGGTTTGATGGCAGATTGAGTGGTGGAGGTACAGATGGAGCAGGAGTCGCCGTAGAAGAAGGCGTCGCACAGGCACGTCGGGTTGGCCACCTCGGTAGAGCACACGCCGTGGCCCGAGCACTCGGCTTGCCCCTCCTCCGCCTCACACGCCGCTACAACAGATCAACGTGAGTGCCACGGGCCGTGTGCGTGGTGTGTCGTGTTGCGGTTGATGCGGAGAGTAGGGGAAGGAGGTACGAGTTACGCAGTCGTTGGCAGGGCCAGGCAGCCAACCGGTTCGACACTGGCAAGCCGGCTGATCGCTGCCTTCGGCCACCGAGCACGACCCATGGCCGGAGCACTCGGGGAACACGCTCCAGTCATTCGCCGCCAGACAGTACGCTGCGCCACCGATTGGGCAATGGTGGTGAGGAAAGGTCCATCGTGCAGTCGGTGAGCAGCCTGTTGTGAGGGGGGGGGTAGATGATTCGTACGCGTGTTGCAGTCGGCCCCGCGCCAGTCGCCATCGCAGGCCGTGCACGATTTGGTCGCGTCGCCCACGCAGCTGTATGTGCGCAACGTTTATGGAATGTTGACATTTCTCATGCTTGTGAGAGTAAGAGGTGAACAAGAGCGCGTTCGTTACCTGGCGGCGGCACAATGCGAAGTGGCGGCGCAGTCGGTCAGGGCGACGGAGCAGTTGACGCCGGTCCAGCCGGCCGAGCACACGCAGCGCGGCGGGTCGAGTCCCACCTCCACGCACTTGCCGTTCGCCGAACAGCCGTCGCCCAGCGAACACTCGGCTACGGCGTGGCCGCCAACCAATCGCGTGAGTACGACTGAAGCACCAACCAACCACAGGGCGCCCACCAGTCGTACCGACGGAGCAATCGGCGCCGGTCCAGCCGGAGCTGCACCGACATTGGGGCTCGATGACTCCGCTGACATTCACAGCCACGCACTCGCCACGATGGTTGCAGTCCGGCGTTCTGGGTTCAGTTTACAGTGAGACGGTTGCATAGCAACAAACCAAAACAGAAGAGAGAATATTGCTAGAGTGTACCCGGGACAGTCGGGATGTGAGCAATCGAGACCACGCCAGCCTTGGTCACACGTGCATTGGCCCGACGTGCTGTTGCACTCGCCATGGGCTGTGCACTGCACTCCGCCTCGTCCGGGACATTTGAAGTATGCTGCACCCGACACCCGCATATCGTTAAAATTCCAACCCCATAGACCAGCCAATCTCAAGTGTGCGGTGACGTACGGGTGGAGCAGTCGAGGTCGGGTCCGAGTGTCCAGCCCGTGAGGCACTGGCAGTGCGGCGCGCCAGTGTCGGCCGCCGTGCACACCCCGTTGGCCGGGCTCGTGCAGTTGTTGCTGCAGATCGGCACTGTTACAGGATCACGGTCTGATGTTTAGACAAAGAAAACTGAGTGGTGAGGTTGTGGTGTGGTGGTACCAGAGCAATCGTTGGGCTGGCCGGCTGGCCCGGTCCAATTGGCGTGGCATCGACAGAAGGGCACTGCCACCGTGCTCACACACTGGCCATTGCCAGAGCACGCCGGACTTCCAGGGCAATCCGCTGTGATTGAGACACACAGCCCCGCCATCGATCAGCCACACTACGGTGTGCGTGTTGTGTGATTGGAGGGGGGGGGGTTGTGTTTGTGCGTGTTCATACGAATCTCGCAAGCGAAGCCGGTCCAGCCCACGGGACAGGGGCAGCGTGGTGAGCCCGTCGAATCGTCGCAGATTGCGCGCCCGCTGCACGCGGGAGTGCCGGGGCAGTAGACTGGGAACGGTACCGCAACACAACCAGTCAGTGGAGTGAGCGTGCACAATGGGGTTTGGGGGGGGGGCGACTTGGTAACTCGTACCGTTCTGGCAATGGGAGCCTGACCTCCCGGGAGGGCAGTTACACCCAGAGTAGCCAGAGTCAACGCCCAGGAGGGTCGAGAACGAGTGCGACGAGCTCACCGAACACGGCTCAGAATTTAAGGGTTCTGCACACAACACCCACACACACACGCACACACCAATTAGGCCGGAGATGGTTAACAAAGAGCGAAATGACAATGGAAAGAGAGGGAAAGGGGACACGCACGAGGGTCCCACGGGTTGTAGCAATACCACACGCATTTGGGCGCCTGAATCTCCAACGTCGGCAATGCACGATACCTACCGTAGGATGTAGGGAAATCCTTCGGCCTGTAGGCAAACATTAGTTACCTTGTATCGAGTGTGTGTCGTGTCCTGCGGGGAGGGGCGTACAGTCCGCCGGTGAAGTTGTCGAAGAAGAAGAGGGAGGGCGGCTCAATGGGCGGCCAGCCCGAGATGGGGATGTTGATCACCTTTTCGACCTCCTTGAAGATGCATATCTGAGCAGGGACGAGGCCTCTCTTCCGCGCAGGGGCGGTCGGCTTGCGCAGGATCAGGTTGACCGTCTTGATCTGCGCGACGGGGTCGGTTGCGGCGGTGTAGTTTTCTGGAACTGGTTTTGATGATGATTGACAGAAAGCGGTACAATCACGAAAGGTGAGCGTGCGCCAGGTTTGAGAAGAGTAAAGTTGTCTGGCGGCGCACTGTAAAGCTCGAACGTTGTCTGCAGCTCCACGGTCAGGTTGCCTTCCACCAGCCACCTGGCCCACGTGTATTGCATCGTGGCGTCGGCGTAGAGGGTGAGCATGGTCACCTGTGTAGCCGTGTGTTGTGTGTCGTGGTGTTAGGTCGTGAGTGCCATGGAACGCACGGGAGATGATGGGCAGTAGATGTATGTTGGAGAGGCATGCAAAGTAGTAATTTGGCGAGGGACTTGACTTCGACGTTGCCGTTGAAGGTAACGCTGCCCTGTGCCCAGCCCGCGATCGTGGTTAAAGGCGACGTCACCGTGCTGTTGCATCGCGACCAGCCCGCCAACCACACGACGCGACATGACAGCACACGATCACACGTGCGACACACGGACAATGTGAGACCAGCAGGAGAAGCATGCAAGGCAACATGTCACGAACCAGAGGGAGCCGTTTTCGGCGGCTTCAGCGCCCACGAGAGGGCTGGTGAACCGCACCACGCCGTAGGACTCCACCACCAGCTCCTGCTCCACCGTCAGGCTCACTGCATCAAGACGACAAGCTCTGTCACAGAGAGAAGCTGTCAAACACGGGACATTGGTGGGGCACGATGACCTCCGCGTAGGACCAGGGCGGCGTAGCACCCGGCATTGCCGAGGCCCGAGCTCTTATCGCAGCAGTCGGTCAGGGAGTAGTTGGAACCCACGGTGAGCCACGCCACCCGCAGCTCCTGCCCCGTTTGGAGTGCCTACTCGCCGTTTTGGAGCCAAGCATTAAGATCAGCCAATCATGTCTCCTCCAAGTGATGAAGTCGACATAATCCAGGTGCGGAATGACGTAGCCTGGGAAGAGATAAGGCAAGAACGTCGGGTGGTGGTGATGAGAAGGAAGGGGGAGGGGGAGAACACGCACGTCGACGATGACGCTGTAGGTCTGGTTGGGGAAGGTGGAGATGAGGACCGAGTCGTGCGCGGTGGGCACGCGCGGAGAGCCGGTAGTCGCATCGCGCCAGCTGAGTGGGTCCCACCAGTGGCCATCGGCCGGCTCCGCCCACTCGATCGTTGGGGGCAGCGACTCCGCTCCGGTCCCTGAGCACCACCGATCGTCAACGCCGGCTGGTAAAAAAATGAAGAACGAAAACGAAGAAAAGAACGAAAGCTAAAGGCGAAGCACGAAAAAAGAGAGGGATGAAGATGATGACGACTGCGAACCAGGTGAGTGGAGAACTGATGCGAAGACGATGAATATCACCAGGAGGACGCGAGGAAGGCCTTCACTTTGACGGCCGAGGTAAGTTGTGGTCGGGGAAGTGGCCAGAGTCGTGTTTGACATGTTGTGGTTAGTGGCTTCTTTGCAGTGGCGGCAGAGAGATGAAGTGGTCTTCTGACCTGATTGCTTCTCTGTGAAGCGGATTTCCTGCGCACACCAAACACCCGCCCCCGTGCAACAGCCGGGCAGCTGCGGCACGTGCCTTGACTGCTTGAGATCTGGTTTCGGCCGCTGCAAAGAGGCGTTCGAAAAGAAGAGAGCAAATGTTTGAGAAGTTCTGGTTGCTGGAATGTACAACCCAACAAGGGGGGGGGAGAGTGAGAGGAGGAGCGATGGGACACGCTTCAGGAGGTGTCCATGTCACCGTCCTTGCCGCTGCTGCCATCCTTGTCGTCCTTCTTCTCGCCGCCTGCGGGCTCGTTGCCGCCTTGTGAGCCTCCCTGCTGTTGCTGCTGGCCGCCGCTCTGCCTCTGCGATTGCTCCTGGAGGGCGCGAAGGAAGTCCTGCACGCCGCCACCGGCGGCCGAGGCCGGCAGACCGAGCGCCGGGAGCACGTCGGCCAGGGCGCCGGACTGGAGGGCCGAGTTGAAGGCCTGGAGCGCCTGGTGGAACTGCGGCGAACGCACCAGCTCCCGTAGCTCCTCGGGGTTCCGCTGGCCCTCGGGCAGATAGGGCAGGAGCTGCTCGGCCACGGCCGGATTGCTGAGCAGTGGGAGGAGGGCCTCCGACGTCATGACCGAACTCAGGTCGACGTCCTCGGGCGCCTGGCCACCAGCGGCGCCGGCACCGCCGCCCTGTGCCGCACCCAGCTCGCGGAGGATGTTCTGCAGCTGCTGCTCGCCGATTGAGGCGTCGGTCGACCGAGCAGTTGTGGTCGGAGCGGGCGTGGAGGGAGTGGGGGCGGCCGAGCGCGCGCCGCCAGCAGCAGGCTGGGCGCCCGAGGGAGGAGCCGAGGCCGCGGCAGCACCGCGAGCCGATCCTCTGCGAGCACCACCGCCGCCGCCCATACCGCCGAGGCCACCCATGCCCATCATGGCCAACAGCTGCTCCTGGCTCATTCCCGCCAGACCCGGCACGCCACCAGCGCCGGCCTCACCTCCTGCATGGTTTATAAAAGCGCATAGTCAGCATTTGTTTGCTTCTAAGATGAAGAGCTAAGTGTGGTAGCGTGTTGAAGCAAGTTGCCGCGCGCACCTTCAGCGGCGGGAGGACTGTTGAGGGCCTTGTTGACCTTCTCGCACAGCTCGGCGTCCTTCTCGTCGGATGGCTCTTGCATCCAGAAGAACAGTCTCCGTTCGGTGCTCTTCCACTCCAGAAGGAAGACGCGGCCAGTGGTGCACTGCTTCACCTTCTTGAACACGGCCTCATCGGGGAAGATAATCAGGTCCTGGGTGCGACACAGCGTGGTGTCAGCTGAGCGCCTTACTTGACCAGTGCGAGCGCAGCAAACGAGTAGGAGAGAGGGAGGAGAGGGCAGGGGAGGGTTACAGTTTCTACTTGGCCAGTGGATCTGTCCTTCCACCTGAAGTGCATGAGCTGATCGTCAGGGCTCTGGGCGAGTTCGATTTTGCCCTTTCGCTTGTCAGGGATCACCATTTTGCCCCTGATCAGCATCTTGCCCGCTTTGAACTCTACGAGAGGTTTCTGTGGGCCAAACATGCAAGGATTGAGGATGCGGGTGTAAATGCGAGTACCTGAAGGCACAATGGTAGAAGTGAAGGCACAATGAAATGAGATAACATACGTTTCTGTTGGTTGGGGCGGCAAAGATGGATTGTGCTATCGGCGTGGCCATGGTGAGTAGCGCTACTACTGTGATTGATTGAGTGGGAGGGGAGTAACGCGTTGTCTGCGGTTACAGACAGAAATCGCGAGCTCAGAATGCGCGCCTGTGTGGGATCGAGATGTGAAAGACCTTGGCCGCCAACAAACGCTGTGCTGTGTCGTACCCACCACATTCCTCAGATATTTGAAATTGGATTGCACTTTCATCGCGATTTCCCAGATTCCAGTAAAACTGAGAAGAATGCCCCGTCGACCCAGCAATAAAGAAAATAATGGAAAAATCAAAAAAAGCTGCTGGTGTTCTGGGAGATGACGGCAACAGTGCGGCATCTAGTGTTCATTGTGGACACAACGGCGGCCATGGGACCCCACCTCCCCGTGCTGCGCGATGCCTACATTGATCCGCTCATTCGGTGCGCAATCAATTCTACGCCGCCCCAAAATATAAATTAATCTAAATCAGAAATATTCTATTTTATAAAATGGGTGGTACAGTACGGTGGTGGAACAGAGCGCGAGCAAAAAGGAGAAGCTCGAGCTGGCCATGGTGGCCTTCAGGGACTACCCACCAGCGGGCAACTACGTGGTACGCGTGTCGGGCTTCACGCGAGACCCCAAGCAGTTCGGGTCGTGGATGGACCGCCTCGACTTTGCCGCCGGCGGACACCAGACAGTGCCCCTCGCCGAGGCCTTCGCCGCTGCCTTCAACGTACGCGCGTACCCCTTCATGCGGCGATTGATGCGAGAGTTATTCAGTTCTTGCTCGGCGAGGTGGACTGACGTGATCGACTGATAACCATTGGTTGGCTCTGCCACGACAGTTGAGCTATGAGCGCATGGCGAAGGAGCGCTACTTCGTGCTGGTCTCCAACACCGCTCCCTACCAGCAGGTTGCTATGCCTTGATGATGATGATGATGACGCTGATGTTGGGATGTGGTCTCGCTGACATTGGGAATGTGTGTGTTTCCATAGGGAATACCGGCGCGACTGTACTCCATCCCGGGCCAGCCGCTGGGAAGCACTGCCGCCGACATCGCGACCACGTTCCCCAAGGTCGCCACGCCCTCCAGCTGCACTCTATAGATCTTGTTCGCGTGCCGGCTTCCAGCTCACATTGCGCGTCCAGGCCCAAATCGCATTGTCGGTCATTTCGCCGCGGCAGCTCAACGAGCTCGCCGAGATCTTCCAGAAGGTACCGGCAGACCTCCTCTATCCCCTCTTCTCCTCGTAGGACGCGTCGTGGCATACGTCAGCTGACCATCGCTCCCCTGTGTCCACGATATCGTGCACATATCGTGCTACAATAGGCCACGATCCCCGGATGGGCCGAAAGTCGCGGGTCGAAGCCCGACGTGCCGCACATGGTGCTGCTGCGCGGCCTCAAGATCGTGTCGACACTTCCCACCTCCTCCGCCCCTTCCGCGTCGGCACCGCCGGCCGCGGCCACCGCTCCTGCCGTGACGATGGGCGGCCCTGCGGCTGTGCCGGTGGCCCCGCCCGCCATGGTCGTGCCCGCGGCCGCCGGCGCCCCCGGGGTGCTGGGCGGGACGATGCCCACGGCCCCCGCAGGCATTCCGAACATTCCTTCAGCTGCTGCCATCTCGGCGGCCACGGCGGTGGGCGGCAATGTGCCCGTGGGCACCATGGCTCCGCCCACCGCCGTGGCGCCGCCCATGGGCTCGCTGGGCGCCGCGCCGGTGGTCGCCAACACATCGCCCTCGCGACTTCCGGTGGGCGTGCCCGCAGGGGCAGCCATGGTCGGAGTGACTGGCGGTGGCGGAGGCGTGCCGGGCGCCATGCCCGTCATCGGCGCCTCCGGCGTTCCGGTCGGCAACCCTGCTGGAGGTTCTGATCCCTGCCCCGCATCTCTTCTTCTTCTTCTTCTTCTTCTTCTGCTTCTTCTTCTTCTTCTTCTTCTTCTTCTTCTAATGCGTTGGCGGTCGGCGGTGGGTGTGCAGTTCCGCCCATGGCCTCGGCAGCGTCTGCGGCCGCCATGCGAGCGGCAATGACCGCCAAGGCCGCCGGGATGTCCCCTTCGTTGGGACCCACCGGCATGCAGGTTCATCATCTCCCAAGTCATTGCTTTGTGCTTTTGTGTGTCGTGTGTCGTGGTCTGACTCAAGTGCGTCATATCAGCCGGCGATGAAAAAGGCCAAGACGGACGTGGGGCCGCGGCCGACAGCACAACAGATGGGCGGGATGGGCGGGATGAACTCGCCCCTGGGCGCGCCCCACCCGGGTGGTCCCTTCATCCCCGGCAACGCACCACTCGGCGGCGGCGGCGGAGTGCCCTCCACCGTTGGGCTCAACCCCGGCGTCAACCCCGGGGCGCCAGGCGGAGGAGGCGGCAGCATGGCCTCGCCCACTGTCGACAAACGCGGCCTGCCGCCGCAGGTAGCCATGGGCAACGCCGGCGTGGGAGTGGCCGGAGTGGTAGGCGCACCGAAGCCGCCGCCGACGGTCATCAACCTCACCAACAGCGCCGGCGGCATCCCGACCCCCGGCGGCGGCCCTCCGCCGCAGCAGCAGACCGGTGGCGCTTCGCCCGTCGGAATGCCCGGCGCGCTGCAGACAGTATCCGTAACTCCTCCATTCTTCACATTCCTCCATTCTTCCGCGTTCACTCACACGTGGCTGGCTGCGTGGGTGGCACAGTCGACCAAACCGATCTGGGAGGGCACGCTGGCTTGGCTCCAGGGCCAGAACGTTGCTCTCCTCTGCAGCCTGGCCGCCTACCCGCGATCCAAGATCGAACTTTCGGCCTAGTGCGCTCTCCCCACACATCGTGTGCTATGTGCGGCGTGGTGTGTGTGTGTGTGTGTGTGTGTGTGTGTGATCGACACGTGAAGGCTAAGCTGATGTCCTATCGATATGTGTTCGTTCTCTTGTGATCGATGCGCAGCGGCACCAAGGAGTGGCCGAGCCAGCTGTCGGTGAGCGGCGTGTGTTCGTCCAAGGACGCGCTGCAGATGCACTACAAGTCCGCGCTCGTGCTCCACTTTTCGGTGCAGAAAATCATCCCCCCGACCACGCCCGGCCAGCCGCCTCCCTACAACCACTTCCTCAACCAGCTCGTCTCCAAGTCCTGGGTGCGCCACCCATCACCATTTATCGTCAATTTATTTTATTTATGTTCACATTTACTGTTACATAAATTTCAACTTTCTAACATAACATAATGCAACAAATTACATCATATAGGCGGCGGTGATCACGTTGCCGTCGAAGACGCTGTTCATCATTCCGCACAAGGAGACGCTGCTCGGGCTGATCCACTCCAAGCAGCACCTCAACATCCGCCCGTTCGCCACCGGCCAGCAGCAGGGCCAGGTGCCACAGGGCCAGGTGCCGGGCCAGGGCAACCCGCAGCAGCAGCAGCAGGGCCAGGTGGTGCAGGGACAGAACCCGCAGGTGGTGCAGGGACAGAACCCGCAGCAGGCCGCGCAGGCCCAAGCAGCCGCCGCTGCCCGCCGCGCCGCCGCCGCCCAATCGGGTACGCAGCCACACAAGCGCCGCCCAATGCCAGATCAATGAGCACTGACCCTTCATTCTGTCGACAGGAGTGCCGGGCCAGCCTATGGGCGGCTTCCCGGGACAAATGGGCGGCCAGCTGCAGGTGCCCACCGACTCACTGATCACCATCAGCACCCGGGCTGGGCCACTCACTTGTTTGTGTGTCGTGTGTCGTGTTGTGTTGTGGCTTTTAAGCAGGGTGGAATGGGCATGGCCATGGGCCAGGCGGGCGGAGCCGTGATGGGCGGACAGTCGGGGCATCCGGGCATGGTGGTGGGTCCACCACCAGGCCAGGGTATGGCCGCTCCGGTATGTACTCGCCTTGCGTCCCCCTCTTTCTTTCACTCCACGCATTCTTTATGTTGAAACGCACACGACACACGACACACACACAACACTCACCAGGGAGGGCAGGGCGTGGGCCACGGAGGGTACTCGGGCGGTGGCGGCTTCCCTGGACAGCAGTCGGGCCAGGGCGGCGGCGGCGGAATGCATTCCTTCCAGCACATGGGCGCCGGTACGGCCAACCTTTTTGGCGACTGGTGATGGAATGACTGAATGGCTGATCTTGGCTGATATGTCATCGTTCAGGCGGGGCCGGCGGGAGCTACTCCATGGGCCAGCCCATGAACACGGGCGGCGCCCCACAACAGCCCGGGATGAACTTTGAGGGCATGGGTGGACAGCAGGCACGTCTACATCTTCCTGCCCCCCCCCTCCACAATAACCTCGCGTGTGTTCTCCTTGCACTGACCGGTTGTGTTGCGCACACGGTGCAGTACTACTCGGCGGCCACCAATCCCCAGCTGCGACCGAAATAGTAGAAGACACCCCACACCCCACCTTCGGAGACCCCGATTCTGTGTACACAGCCCTTTCCTCTCTATCCCTTGCAGCCACAGCAAACAAAAACTTTTGAACATTGACAATCTTGCTTGGGGATGCAAAGTACCTTGTTGGAGTGCAAGATGGTTCTTTTCCTTACCAAGATGGTGCAGCAAAAACGTGTACAAGGCGTGTGTACAATGTTGTTTGAATGTGAATGATTTAGACTGCAATAACGTTGTGCTTCTAATTCACGGGCAGCTGGGAGCCAATATTTATAAGCCCATGAAGCGCCCTAGGACGAACCAGAGTGCGGGGGATGCATGGCAATCACCGCAGGCCTTGCTCGCTCTGTGCGTGCATAAAGTGGTTGACGTCATGGCTTCACCTCGTACGCTTGGCAAAGCACTTTCTATCAAAGTTCAGATATTCAAAGGGACCGTGATGGGGGGGGGGCAAGCAGAAGAGCGGGAGAGGGTGATGCAAGGCTGGCCGCGTCCGCTGCCGCTGGGCGAGGACAGCCACCTGATGCCGGCTCTTCGCTCCGCCGCGCTTCGCCACTTCGCGCTCGGACCCGCAACGGCGCCCTTTCTCATCAGCGCCGCCACGGAGGTGCGCTGAAGCTCAAAAGCACGAGTTGTGATTGTTGTCGACACTGACGTTGGCTGGTGGTGGGCGGGTGGACATTCAGGAGTTGCGATTGTGCTCTCCTCCGCTCGGCCGCGGTTCGCGGAGGCCCAACTCGATCTCGCGACGCAAGCCGGAACACCTGGGCGGCGCGCTGGTCAACAACGGCGTGTTCGTGTTCATCAGCCACCACTGCGCGCACCTCACCTCGCTCACCATCAAAAACAACACGTCGATCATCCACAACAGGTGCTCCATTCCACTCCCCTCTTTCTTGCACGCACCACACACACACACACGGATGGTTAACGCACACGACCGCCAATCACACAAACAGCATCAAACTGGTCGTCAAGGGATGCCCTCGCCTGGCCCGGCTGGAGCTCATACGTGCGTTATATCACTAACCGGACCGAGATGATGGTGGTGATGGTGATGATGATGATGATGGTCGTCACCTTTAATAACGCCGGCGTACAGGTTGCAACAAGCTAACGGCGGAGACGGTAACGGAGGTTCTGAAGCTGCCCGAGCTGACGGCTCTCGCACTGCGGGCCATGCCCTGCCTCCGCTCGGGCGGACTCAAGGCGCTGACGGCCGCCGTGCCGTCCATCATCACCCACCTCGACCTCAGCAAAAACGTACACTCGACGCACACAACGCACACGACACACACGACACACACGCGGCCCGCCGTCCAATCTCTGCTCGAATTGTCGGGCTTGGCTGACCCTTTCTTTCTTGCCCACAGGTTGACTTGCCCAAGGATGACCTCCTCGCTCTGTTCGATGCCCACACTCAACTCGCCTCCGTGTCACTCGAAAACGTACACTTCTCGTGCGTGCCGCGTGCCGCGTGCTGCGTGCCGTGTGTCGTGTGTCATGTGTCGTGTCGTGCAATGCGTATATCGACCTAACGCGCAAGGTTGATCGGTGGGTGGCCAGGTGCGGCTCTTGTCTCCCGAGGTGGTGCAGATGTTGTGCTTTAGGAGCTGCAACACCAGCCTCCGGGAACTGCGATTGAAAGGCAACCACCGACTTAACAGCCCCCAACTCTGGGCCGCAATCTCCACTTGCCCCAACCTCGAAGTCCTCGAGATGGCGCAACAAGGGTACCGTGCCTGCTTGTGTGTGTGTGTGCAGTGGTGCGTGTGCGATGGGGCGTGTGCGTGTGCGTGTGCGAACCCAAACATGCATATCTGTGCAGGCGCAGCGAGAGCGCCGTGGGCAGTGAAGAGGTATTGTCCGCGTGCACGAGGCTCCGCTCGCTTGTCCTGCGCGTTCGCGGGCTGAGCGACGTACACGTGGACCTGCTCTTCCATCTGACCAACCTCACCTCGCTCGACTTCGGTCCTCCCTATGACGGCCGAAAGGTGACCCACCGCAAATTGAGGTACACATACACAGTTCTTTTCTCTGCGTCGTGTGTGTCGTGTGTGCCGTGTGTGCCGTGTGTGCTGTGTGTGTCGTGTGTGTCGTGTGTGCTGTGTGTCATGTTTCTTCCCCTTAAAAAAAACCACTTTTGTCAAAGGGTGGAGAAGGAGCGATTTGTGTGGTTGCTGGCGGGACCCATCGGACGACAGCTCACCCACCTGGCGCTGCCGGGCATCACCCAGGCCGAGGACCCCGACTGCTGGTACGCCTACACCGAACAAGGTACGCGTACCCTCCAGCCACCACCTCCGCTCGTCGCCTTCAACCCCCAACCCACCCCCCTACGAATGAAGTTCAATGAACTCATTCATTATTGGGGGTGGGGGGACTGTTCTACAGACGCGGCCGCGAACGAAGACATTGTGGCGAGCGTGCTCGAGAACTGTGTTTCGCTTCGGAGCCTCCGCCTTCGCGAATCCTCTTTTCGCAACCACGACGACGCCATTCTCAGCGGTACCCAGATCAGCACACGACACACGACACACGCACGACACACGCACACGACATATTGGAGCTCATTCATCTCTTCGCTCCGGCGCAGCCAAGCGGCCGTGGGCGTGCCGTGAGCTGGGTAAATTGGTAGTGGACCGGGGCTATGGCCTGACCGACGTCGCAGTGGAGAGGATCGTCGAGCAATTGAACACGCGCCTGTGGCACCTCGAGCTCCGCGGCCCCCTGCCCAAGATCACCGGTAATCCACGCCACACGACACACAACACACACACGCACGCACGGCACACACACCACGAACACCACTCACAACCAAACCAACTCGAAGAAGCGGGCTGACTCCGCAATAACGCCATTGCGATCACATCGACGTGCAGACGCAACGGTGTTGAGCCTGGCGCGCCACTGTGGCGCGAGCCTGGAGAAGCTCGTCGTCTCCGGCTACAAGAAGTTCACCTTCGCTTCGGCTCGCGTGCTCGCCGGTAAATGCTCTCCTCTCTGAGAACTGCGCGCGCGGCGGTTCGGCTTCGAACTCATGGCTTCGAGTGTGTCGTCGTGTCATGTGTGTAGGGCCTGCCTTCCCGAAACTGCGAGTGCTGAGGGTGGACGGGCACAGTGGGCTGGCGGACGCGCAATCAATCGGGTTTCTCCGAGATAAGCAGAGCCTGGACAAGCTCAGCTGCGAGTTTTATGGGTGGTTCGAGCCCATCCTGATGAACCCCGAAGACAATGACGATGGCGGGCTCGTAATGTACTGAGTGGACTGTAGGTCATCTTCTGCAAACGCTTCATGAGCCTCAGTTGGTAAAACATGTTGGTATTCATATTCCATTCATTTACACAGAGATGTGAGAGTTGTCTTGCGCAGGGGCGGTTACACGGGGATGTTGGTGGCCTGCTTGATGACCTTGGTGCTGAGGACGGCGCCGGTGGTGTCGTAGATGACCTCGATCACGGCGCCCGTGGTGTCGAGCACCTGGTCCACCACCTGGCCCAGGCTGTTGACGGTGCGGCTCAGCCGCTGGAGGTCCTTCACGGCGCCCACAACGATCTGGCTCAGCACGGCGCCCGTGTCGCTCACCACGCGCTCGACGATGTTGCCCAGCGAGTCGACCAGCCGCTGCACGAGGCCGTTCTCGCCCAGGACCGAGCTCAGCAGGCCGCCCACCGAGCTGACCAACCCCTGCCCAGGCCCCCACCACCACACCGTCCACCCACCACCCACATCAGAATTGCTCATTAGGTTGAGAAATTTAAAATGGTGAGTACCGAGAGGAGGTCGGGATTGCGGTCGAGGGTGGTGAGGGCGCGGTCGAGGATCTTGGCGATGTTGTCCAGACGCACGTCGAGCTCGAGCTCGGCCTTGACGCCCAGGATGACGAGCTCCACCTTGTTGATGCTCACGTCGACGCCGGCCGTGATGGCGAGGAGCGACGAGAGCTTCACATTGAGGTCGACGTGGGCGGTGAGGTTGTCCACCAGGAGGGTGATGTTGTCCACGCTCAGGTTGGGCACGTGGAGGTACACGTCGGGGCACGGGCACGACCCGTTCGTGGAGATGACGGTGGCGGGGCACGACGGCGAGGGTGAGGGGGAGACGGTCGGCGTCTGGCCCAGGACGCCAGACAGAAGAGCGAAGGCGACACAAAAAGCGAAAGCGAACACGGCGGGCGACTGCATGGTCAGTGGTGGCGACGACGGGTGGAATGATGTGCTACTGTCTGACTTGCTGTGCTTGTCTTGGTTTGGTTGTGCCGTGTCGGGGTTGGCCGGTCCTTATAGAAAGAGATCGCCTTTAATGGCGATGCTCTGCCTGCATTGGAAGGAACTGTAAACCATCGACCAACAGGAGGGCGGCAACACCCACGAAGAAGCGCAGCCAAGACATGTCGTTCACGTGTTGTGTATTTCTTCTTGCAATAAAAACTCTATGTACACAGCGAGGGGGGAGGGGTGCGTATTCAAAGATGGAAGACGTCGCGGTAGAACACCTCGATCCGCTCGAGCTCCGCTCGGTGGGGACACGACGGACACGCGCACTCCCCACTCACCGGCACGCCGCTGCCCTCCCCTTTTTGTTAGATAAAGAACGCCACACACCACCGCGTCAGTCACTTCAGCGCCCTAGAACTAGGGTTTGTGGGGGGGGGGTAAGAGAAGGAGTGTATTATAAACCTTCCATGTCGGCGCCTGGGGGCGGCTGCAGGCCCTCCGACACGAACAGGTCGTAGAGCTCCACCAGGTTTTCTCTGTCACACGCACACACACAACACGCACACACAACACGCACACACGCACGCGAGACGTGAGCAAGACCACGAAGAGAAGAGAAGAGTGATCCACGAGGGGAAGTGGGTGGGAGAGGGGCGAGAAGCGTAAAGAGAGGAAGGGGGGGGGATACCGAGAGAGCGGGGACTGGAGGAGGACCTTCTGGATTTTGGCCTCGCGTTCGCTGTCGGGCACGGCTGAGTACTTCTGCAGCAGCGTGTCGAGCGCCTCCTCGAACTCCATCGCCGGGTCAGCGACAGCGGAGGCCGGGGCTGAGGCGGCGTGCTGGGCCGGCTGCTGCTGCTGCTGCTGCATGTGGGGCGGCAGCTGCTGGTGGCCCATAAACTGTTGCTGCTGCTGCTGCTGCTGCTGCTGCTGCTGCATGAGGAGCTGCTGGTGGTGCTGTTGCTGCAGCTGCTGGTGGAGCTGCTGCTGTTGCTGGTGCGCGCTGAGCTGCTCGCCGCCGCCGCCCTGCGAAAAGAAGCCCTCCCTACGAGTGCCACGGCCACCACCGATCCGAGTCAGCCATACAAGGCTCCGCGGCCGCGCACGTCAAAAATGAAAGCAGAAGCTTTGGTGGTGGCTTGGGGGGGGGGAGTAGCGTTGTTTACCCTTCGTCTCCATCCGATCCTTCGCCGTCCCTGTGTGCCGCGGATTGGTGGGTCGAGGCCCGACACGTCAGCGAAGGAGGGGGTTGGGGAGAAGAGGCTGAAAGAGGAAAGGAGAGGAGAGGGGGGGGGGGGTTACCCGCTGTCTTCGTCTTCGTCGTCCTCGATCTCGACGGTGATGCCCGTACCCTCGGCCAGCTGGTCCAGCAGTTGCTGCTGGGATTGCTGCGCACCCCCAAGACCACACACACACACGCACACGCACACACACACACACACACACGCACACCACGCACCACACACAGTCCCAGAGAACAGATCAGAAAATAAGGTGGGGGAGGAGCATAGTAAAGAGATGATTGATGTGGTGGGCATGTGTAGCGTACCTGGTTCTGCTCGATGCGCGTGAGGGCCTCGATGAGCATGTCGTTGAGGGTGCGCTTCTTGCTCGGCCGCCGCTTCTTGAGCTGCTCCGGTTTCTGTGAAACACGCGATGGGGGGGGGCACATGATTCACATTCCACGCCCGCGGGAGTGAGCACCGCACATGTGTGAGGTGGGCGATGGTGGTGGTGTGGGGGGGGGGTGGCGTACGGAGATGACTTTGATGGGGAGGGAGTGGACGACGAGGTAGGGGGACACCTCGCGCTTGGTGAGCGGGTCGAGGGCCATGAACTTGACCACGAAGAACATGTCCTCGTGCTGTGAGCTCAGCACCTTGAGCCGCACCTCGATGTCCACCTGCCGGCCCCCGTTCACCACGTTCACCTTGAACTGGAAGGGCTTGTTCTCCACGAAGTCCACCTCCTTCTCTGTTAACACCCGACCAGGTGTCAGCGACGACACGACACACACGACACACACGACACACACACGAGGACCCAGTTGGAGAGGCGGAGAGGCGGAGTGGCGGACCGGATCCGTTTTCGGTGTCGTAGAGGAGCTTGCAGTCAAACGTGAGCTTGCCCAGATCAAGCTCGCCGTTGGTGAAGTACTTGGCCAACGACATCATGTCCAGCGGACCGCTGTGCACACACGACGCGACGCGACGCGAGACGCGGAAGAATGAGACCACGTCCCCGCGACCGGGCCAGTGCAGAAAGAACAAGAAGGCCAAAAAGGGGCGTACAAGGGCTTGTTGCTGGCGGCGGTGGCCAGGGAGACCACGAAGGGGCTGTTCTTCACCACCACGTGCACCTTTTCGATGGCAAGCGTCAGAAAAATGATTTTTGTATTTTGAATGGAATTCATTATTTTTTAAAAAATAGTAAAAAATGTCCGTAAAATAGAAATAGTCATTGGGGGCTTTGGGTGTGAGGTGGTTGACACGGTACCTTGTGCGGCTTACCTCCTCGGGTGAATTTCTCCTCGGACAGCGAATTCTGCTTGAGCACGCATAGGGAGGGGGCGAGCCCAGCGGTGACAGGTGGAAACGAAGCGCCTAGATGAGGGGTGGGAGCATCCATGATAGTGGTCGACTAGTCGCTGAGTTGATTGAACATAGGCAGGACAGGCGCTTGCGTGCGAACCGAAGGGTCCGTTCGGAAGTGTCCGCCGCCTTCTCGGGCCAACAGGAAAATGGCGGCGAGAGTTCTGAATAGCTCGCATTCATTCATTCCCTGCATGCTTCGCACAGTTTCTACAAATTGGCATGAGCTTGACTCAATAAAACCGAATTGGTCGAAACTGTGCGTCGAGTTCCGCCACTGGCTGTGCTGGCGATACACGTCAAGCACAAGGTTGGTGGACCGGTCGGCCACTCGGCTGAGCAGAAACGGCAAAGTCAGAGCTGGTTGGCTCGACAAGACCATCATCAAGGGCGACTACCTCATCGACGACGACCCCACGCCCATCACACGTACGGCATTCATCATTCAATTCAGTGAAACCTCCGCGGGACCGACGGGCTCAAGGGAGCGAGACAGTAACACGAAGACCAGGACCACACCAGACCAGCCCTGTTTTGTCTTTTCGCCTCAGCCGCAGACTGTATGTTTTTTCACCCTCTGGTGCCAGACGCATGGACACTGCTTCTTCTCTACACCTCATGATGGCCGCGCGGAGACTTTGGGCCTTCGCGTTGGAAGGACAGGAACACAGCCGGTGCTGTGTTATCGCTAAACTCCAGCCCAGGACACTGGTGCGAACGCCTCCTTCCTCTGCCTGACAACAAAGTTCCACTACCTGCACACAATGTCCAGCTTCCTTGCCCCGAACACTTCCCCACAACCAGCCACGTACCCGTACTGCCCCCCCCTTACCCCCAAACTGTTTCGGAAACAGAATAACGAATATGCAAAACGGCACAAAATTTTTTGCATTCCATAGGGCACCGCGAAAGAATTCCATTCTCTTTTCATTAACGAAAGTTCTTGTGAATTCGTAACCTTGTCGCTTTTTAGCTTCCTTGGTAGCGCCGCGGATTGCGTTTCCCAATCGTGTGCGTGCCTTGCCCGCACGTGACCACCAAATCTCTACCCAGCACCCTCTATTATGGCCTGGCCCAGGGTAACGCGGAATTCGCAGGGCTGGAATGGAGACTGCAGGAGTTCGCGCGCGCGCTGGTTGGTCCTTAAGGTGGGAACGAGCGCGAATTCCCAAGTTTCACAAATGGGCGGTAACAGCGGGCGGAATGGATTGCGTGCTTTCCAAATTGTGTTCTGGCTATGCCCGTTGCGTACTTGTCGACATGATGGCCCCACGTGTAGCCAGTGCCCGCATGCCTGCCAGAACTCCCTATCTGTGTGTGTATCTGCGCATTGCGGTGTCCAGCCACACACATGTTGCGGTGTTAGTTGGTTTCTGTGTTGTTGTTTGCCAAACCCCCGCCAACGCGACAAGCACACCCACGCCACAGCCACCTCCACTTTCCTGCCCACCACCATCCCCGACCCCACCAAGGAACACGCCCGCGCACCAGTTCCTCTCTCGAAGCACACGCCACCTTTCCCTACCCAGCTGCACCTACATCACAGGCCAACCATCTTTGATCGATTTCTCTAGCTTCTCGCCCAGGCTACTTCTTCGCCTGCCTTCACCTCACTGCCCACAAGTTCCCACCTACATCGCACATCCACCGGCCGCCGCAGCGTCATCTTCTTCGAGCTACGTTCGCTTCGTTACTGGGCGTGGACTGCACCACCAGTTGGGGGCTTCTACGCGCGCGCGTGATCACAGGTGAACTGCTCCGACGGTTACCATATGTCTGCCGGCTACGGATTGGCGTTGCCCTCCTTGGGTGGTACGCCTACCCACCACCTACACATATTTATACATATATATCCCGTTTTATTCTCTCGTTTGTGGTGCCTGTTTCTGTTACTACTTCTCTTCTGGCCGTGTTGTGTTGTGTTGTGTCACCTCCGCCTCCAGCCGGCTTGGGTTTATTTTTACACACGCGCGAAAACAAAAATACGTAAAGGCGTAATTAACATTTTTTGACACGTTGCTATTCCCCCCTGTATTTCGCCCAATGTGTTGTGTTATGTCTTTGTCTCACCCTCTGGTGCTCTCTCCGGTATCAGCGTGTGGGATCGACCCGTACACCATGCACCAGGGACAGCAGCCATCAATGTCGTCGGCCTCGAGTAGTAGCTGCGGTAGCGCGGGGTCGTCGTCGGCGGCGTTGCCGGCGCTGCAGCCGTGCTACCCGCCACTTAGCGCGCTGGTGGAGGCCCAGCAGCCGCACGCGGGCTCCTCCGCCGCCCTGCAGGGTCCCCACTACTACTTTGGCCACCGCCACTTCAACTACAGCGCGCCCAACCTCGTCATGACCAACCACCACGGCCATCACCGCCACCAGAGCGGCTCGCCGACCTACGACCTCGAGTGGACCACGCCGTCGCCCTCGCACACCCGCACGCCCGCGGCCGCCATCAGCACGAGCCCCGCCGCACACTCGCCGCCCCTCTCGGCGGCCGAGGCGACGCCCGGCAGCGGCGGCGCGACCGCCACGTCGCCCTACTCGAGCTCCCTGGGCTCCTGGGACGCGTCGTGCGCGTCGGCCTCGGCCAGCGCCGACTCAGCCGCCGTCTCGCCCGCCCTTTTCTACCACCACCCGCCACCACCACCCTTGTCCGACGCCGCCATGGCCGCCGCCGCCGTTGCCGTCGCTGCCGCCGGACAATACCACCACCACCACCACTACAGCCACCACGACCGCCACCAGTTCCAGCAGCAGCAGCAGCTGGAGGCGATGCCCGCGCAGTCGTCGTTCTACTACGACCTGCCGCCGCCGACGGCCAACACGGACTACCACCGCCCGCAGCAGCTGCAACTCCGGCCTGCTTCCGAGGAGGAGGGGCAGCAGCAAGGACAAGCGGCGCACACGCCGTCGCTGGAGGCGATGTCGCGTGGGCGGCGCGGGCGGAAGAGGCGGTGCGACGAGGCCATCATGACCCTCCACCCATCGGCCCTCCTCGCCGTCAAGGAAGAGGAGGCGGAGGCGGAGAACGCCGATGAACTCCACCACCACCACCAGCAGCGGCAGCAGCTCGACCGCAGCAGCAGCGAGCTGGAGTCGCGCGCGGGCAGCCACGAGTGGCCGTTCGTGGCCTCGGAGGAGTCGACAATGCCCGCCGACCAGCTCAACAGCGGCAGCAGCGAGGTCGACGACGACGATTTCTTCTCCGACGACGACGATGACACGAACGACGATGACAACGAGTGCGACAGCGACAGAGACAACGGCGGCGAGGACAGCGACGACGTCGACGACGATGATGACGACGATGACGCCTACGCCGCTACTCGTGCGGCCAAGCGTTCCAAGCATTCCGCTCAGCAGCAGCAGCAGCTGCGGCAGACGAAGCAGAGGAGGAGGAGGAAGCAGGTGGTCAAGGTCGAGCGGCGGGTGGAGCGGCGGGTGGAGGTGACGGCCGATCTGAACATCGAGGCCCACCTGAGCCCCGAGAGCGACGGGTACCGGTGGCGCAAGTACGGCCGCAAGACGGTCAAGGGCAGCCCCTACCCGCGCTCCTACTTCAAGTGCACCTTCCCGCACTGCCCGGTCAAGAAGCAGGTCGAGGCCGTCATCCGCGACGGCCACATCGTCTCCACGAGCTCCATCTACAAGGCCAAGCACAATCACGACCGCCCGTGCGTCACCCAGCTCACCGCACACGACCAGGACTCGTTCCGCAACGCCGTACTCGCCGGGTTCGCCGACTACGACGCATCGCACGCCGCGCACGAAGGACCCGCGGAGGGTGGCGGTGGTGGTGCGAGGAGCAGCGCGGGGAACAACACGCCGCGGCTGGTGGTGACGACGGAGGCGAGCGTGGACTACCTGGACGACGGGTACCGCTGGCGCAAGTACGGCCAAAAGTACGTCAAGGGCAGCGGCTACCCGCGCTCCTACTACAAGTGCACCGACAAGCAGTGCCCGGTCAAGAAGCAGGTCGACGCGCTGCTCGTCGGCCTCGTCGTCACCTACGAGGGCGCACACACCCACGCGCCCTGCCTCGACAAGTCGGCCCCGCGCAAGCGCCGACGCAGGAACCCCGCCGCCGCGGCCCCGGCAGCCACCACGCGTCGCTCGAGCGCCGGCGGCGAGGCGGCCAGCACGCCGGTCAAGTTCGAGCCGGCGTCGTCGCCCGAGGCCGACGAGCTGCTCCTCCACTCCTCCTCCTCCTCGTCATCGGCCGACCACTCCTCGCCCGTAGCCAAGCAGGAGAGGCGCCGCTCCTCGCACCTCGCCTCGTTCCGCCACTCGGCCCAGCCGGTGACCTACCACCCCTACCACCACCCGCAGCAGCAGCACCAGCAGCACCAGCAGCAGTACCACCACCAGCGGCGGCACCAGCAGCCGCAGCAATACCACCAGTCCTACCACCACTACCAGCAGCAGCAGCAGCAGCACCATCACCACCAGCAGCAGCACGAGTACGAGGGCAACAACCAATGCGCTCCCGCATCGTCGTCGGGGTACCACGGGCCGGGTTTCTTCCCGCTGGAGCTGAAGAAGGAGAAGGTCGAGGAGGAGGAGGAGGAGAAGGACCACCTCGGCGGCCAGCACTACCAGTACCACCACCAACACCAGCAGCACCACCAGCAGTGCCAGCCGCACCAGTACCAGACGCGGAGCGCGCTGGGCTCGTCGGAGGAGCTGAGTTCGTACATCAGCGGCGGGTTCGAGGAGCTGCACGGCGAGATGACCGACTTCCTCATGTGGGAAGAGAGCGGCCGAGGCCCGCGCCACGGCCTCCTCCTCCCTCCCGCCCCGGCCCACGCCTTCAGCCACAACAACAACAACGCCGCCGCCGCAGCGTCGGGTCACTACCATCATCAGCAGCAGCACTGCCAGGCGTCGTCCTTCCTGCCCTCGATCTCGTCTCCACTTTCGGCGCCCTCGTCTTCGTCTTCGTTCTCGTACGCGACGCCGCTCGACTACGACTACGTCCCGACGTCGGGGAGCTCCTTCAGCGCCTGAGCGATCAGCTGTCAGGCCAGCGTTAAGATTATTTATTTGCTTTTTCAGATTATTTATTCCACCACCTGTGCTATTTATTGTGTTGTGGGCTATCGCCGATGCGACGCCCACACAACACACACGACACGACATAAGCAACGTTGCCCTTGCCTACTGCTGCCGCCCGCCGGCTCCTCTTCCTTGTGTATTTCGCCCGCGCGGCTCGTTGGCCCACCCTTTCTGAAATATACCCAAACCAAACCAAACCAAACCAAACCAAACCAAACGTAACTGGAGCACAACAAAAGTGGAGTTGGCGGTTTGGCATCTAACGGGAGAAGGGACAACCAGAAGGGAGGAAGGAGGAGACGAGCGGTGGCGGTGGTTGATGGGACGAGAGGAGCAACGGCGGGACGCCCTACACGTGGAGGGCCTTGAGCTGCTGCAGGATCTCCGTGAACGAGGGGCGCTGGGCGGGGTCCTGGTGCCAGCATCTGCTCCCCAACAACAACGACGACAACGACAACGTGCGGCCACCCGGGGTCAACGACGCGTGTCCGGTGTTGGGTGGGAGGGGAGAGGCGTGGGGGGGGGCGCGTACTGCTGCATGAGGTGAACGAGCGGGGGCGCAGTGCCCGGCGGGATCGGGGGTCGCATGCTCTATCGGGAGAGAGAGAGAAAGAGAGAGAGAGAGAGAGAGAGAGAGAGAGAAGGAGAGAAGAGAGAGTGAGTGCTGCGACAATCGGATTGGAAAAATAATATTGGGTGGGTGGGGGGCGAACCTGGTGTACGACGCCGTAGGCGATCTGCATGGGCTGCATGCCCTGCCAGGGGGCCTGACGGGTGAGCACCTCCCAGATCACCACGCCGTAACTGTACACGTCGGCCTTCTCGCTGTACGTCGCGCTCGTGATCACCTCTGCCGGAGGAGACGAAGACGACGACGGTGCATGGCCTGTAAGTCAGTGCGTGTGCGCGTTCTACTAGAATGGCCTGGGCCTGGGCCTGGTTGGGCTGGGCTGGGCTGGCATGGTTGGTGGCGTACCGGGGGCCATGTACTGGCAGGTGCCGAGGTTGCCGGTCATGAGCTGCGCCTTGATGCGCGCCAGCCCGAAATCTGATTCGGCACGCACGTGGTGACGTAAGACGCGTGTAACACCGCACGCTAACACACGCGACACACACACACACAGACAGAACAACAACAACAACAACAACAACAACAACAACAACAACAACAACACACTCACGCATGACACGCACGACGTAGAAGACGCGCGCAAGAAGCAGGGGAGTGTGTGATGATGAGGCCGCGTACCAGCGATCTTAACGTTAAAGTGCGAGTCCACGAGCAGGTTGGGGCTCTTCAGGTCCCTGTGGATGATGGGCGGCTTGAACAGGTGCAGGTAGTTCTGTTCGCGCGACAACAACGACGGCGACGTACGTGGACGATTTCCGGTCAGCGACTGCGCGGCCCGCGCGCGTTGTGTGCGTGTGCGTACCATGCCCTTGGCCGTGTCAAGGAGCAGCTTGTGCTGCAGCTTCCAGTCGAGCCTCACGCTCTTGTCGTGCAGCAGATTCCACATGCTGCCCGCCAGCAGCTCTGGAGTGCACCCAACCACACACACACACACACACCAGACACACAGTGTGAGTATCTCTGAGATTCCGCGCGCCCACCGGTATAAAATAGGACACAGGGTGATGTGGGGGGCGCACCGGTGACGATGCACAGGTTGGGCTCCTTGACGCAGACGCCGATCAGCAGCACCACGTTGGGATGGTGCAGCTTCCTGCCCGCGTGGTTTGTGCGTTAACGGCCGTAAAACAAAACAAAACAAAACAAAACAAAAGAAAACAAACCAAAACGAGCAAATAATAAAAATGAAAGAGAGAGAATGATAACAATAAGAATAAAATGGCAGCGTACTTCATCATGTTGATCTCATCAAGGAAGTCCTTCATTTGCTCGGGCGAGAAGTGCTGCTGGATGAGCTTCTTCACGGCCACCTGTTGTTCGTGTGTGACGCGTCGCGTTCTCTCGTTAGAGTTGCATTGCGACCCACCGTCCAACCCCATCCCTCCAGCGCTCATATCGTACCTCGGTGCCGCGGAAGGCGCCCTGGTACACCACACCGAAGCTACCGCGAGCGATTTCCCTGCTCGAACACCACACGGCGATGAGCACATGGCTTCCGAAAGAATGTGTGGAATTGAAAGCAAAATGTACAGAAGGGAGGAAGGTACTTGTTGGTTTCGAGTTCGTTGTACTCGATGTGCCACTCGTCGTCGACGCCGGAGCCGGAGCCGCCGCCCGCAGCAGCGCCGCTGGCCCCGGTGTTGTCCGGCGAGGAGATCATGGGCGCGGCCACCGGCACCAACGGCTGCATCAGCCCTGCCGTCAACGTGGGCGCCAACAAATAATTAATAAACGACATTCATAAATGAATGAGGGGGAAACGATTTAAGTAGTCAAATGTTCAATATAAATAAATAATAGCTGGCGGGGAACAGCGGGCAGTGGGACTGGTGGCGATGGTGGGACGGTGAGACGGTGGTGGTGGATACCGTGAGGGTGCGGGGGTGTGTGGGGTATACCGTGCTGCGGCGGCTGCTGCTGCATGAAGTTCTGCCGGGCCACGTGCAAGTTCGACTGATAGTGGCCGACACGACACGACATGGCACGACACGACACGACATGACACGACACGACACGACACGACACGACACGACACGACACGACACGACACGACACGACACGACACGACACGCAACACGACACAAAGGCAGACGCATATGTCAACCGCGTGCACAAATACTAATAATCATAATGAGAGGAGGCATGGGTCGGAGGTGAACCAGCTGATCGGCGAGGGCTTCAGGGGCGGAGGCGGGGAGAGGGCTGGCCATGCCCATGGGCGCGCCTCCTGCTGCTGCTCCTGGGGTGTGTGATGTGGAGGTGGTGGTGGTGGTCGTGGTGAATGGGTCAGCACTCACACGCGTAAGGGCCGTGTCGAGTCTCGACGACGGAAACGAACCCTGGTAGGGAGCGGAGAGACCCATCGGAGTGCCCATCGGCCTGCACACGACGTACACAGACAAACGACCACACACACACGCACACACGTGAGCGCTTCGATCTAAACACGCACCAACACACATCCGGCGTACCGAGGCTGATTGTAGCCCATGGGAGCGTTCATCTGCTGCTGAAGCGGCGCCTGGGGCGCGTAGCCCATAGGCCCGCCTTGCTGCTGCGGCGGCGGCTGCTGGTACATGCCAGGGTAGCCCTGGCCGGGTCCTGGCGGGAATCCGTACTGCTGCTGCTGCTGCTGTGGCGGGTAGCCGCCGCCGCCGCCGCCG
Source organism: Acanthamoeba castellanii str. Neff (assembly GCF_000313135.1). Lineage (NCBI taxonomy): Eukaryota > Discosea > Longamoebia > Acanthamoebidae > Acanthamoeba > Acanthamoeba castellanii. The sequence continues at coordinate 443,229 of NW_004457380.1, forward strand.
TACGCGGGGCCGTTGTAGATGGGGGTGCCGTAGGGAGCGCCGCCGGGACCCACGTTCTGGTAGGCTGGCGGATGGAACGACCCGGGCGCCGGACCCGAACCAGTGCCGCTGCTGCTGCCGCCGTAGCCGCCGCCGTAGGCCTGCTGCTGCTGCTGCGGTATGAACTGCGACGGCTGCCCATAGCCCCCGCCCTGTTGCTGTTGCTGCTGTTGCTGGTACTGCTGCGGCTGCGGCTGCGGCTGCGGCTGTGATGACGAGGCCGGCGAGGTGACGCCGGCAGGCGCGGACGCGGCGGGAGGCGTGGACGACGAGGCGGTGGGGGAGAGGGGCGTGGCGGTGGGGGTGGTGGCGGAGGTGGGGGTCGACGAGGAGGAGCGGAGCGGCGGGAGGAGCAGGCCGGTCAGGTCGGACGCGGCCTCGGCTGAGTCGGCGGGGGCGGGCGGGGTGGCGCTGTTGTGGCGCGAGTGGGTCTTCTTGTGCTGCTTCCCGTTGTCGTAGTCATCGAGAATGATGAGCTTGCCCTCTTGCAGCTGCTGCTCCTCTTCTTTCGTCTTCCTGTTGAACATGGTCTACGATTATTCTTTTTTGTTGTCTATTTTATCTGGTCAATTAGATTATTTCTCTTGTCCGTTTTGTCTATGAAGTGGTTGTTGGGTGAAGATGGAACTGATTTGATTCCAATTCGTTCAGGAATGTGGAGACCTTCGGTGGCGCAATAATAATAATAAAAAAACAAAACCAAAAGGTCGACAACATATCCGCGGACAGCAAATAAAAATAACATGTTATTTAAAATAAAATAAAAGTGCGTGGCGGCGTACCCGGTGCAGTCATCGGAAGGCACAGAAAGGCAGATGAGGGGATCGCCCTCCCTCTTGTTCTTGGGATGTTGTTTGTCGTCCTTCTTCTTCTTGGTGTGCGTCTCGTTTGGTCCGAATAGCGGTGAGGGCGCTGGCGAGTCCGGACTCCCACCGCCCATCGCCGACGCTGCCACGGTGCTGGCCGACGCCGTCAGCGTCTTCTGCCAGTCCGCGATCACCTGATCGATCGGACCTGCACAGCAGGATACGACCACCACGCGCAGACCAGCCACGGCCAAATGGTCTCGACGTCAGACCAATCCAGCATCACAAAAGTGCAACACACAAACGTGACGAAGTGCCAACGTACTGGGGGCTTGTTGCTGGTCACCAGGACCCTGCTTGGCTTGCTGCTGCTGCTGCTGCACGTGCGCTGCAAAAGGAAACACGGCCCGCAAATAATGAAAACGAAGAGGAAGACGAGGAAAGGGACTGAGGAGGGGGGGGGGAAGGTTAGTACCATTGTGCATCTCCTCGAGAGCACGCTTCTGCTTTTCGCATTCCTCCTTACTTGGGCGCGACGAGTTGAACATCCTGAGAAAGAAGAAGGTAGAAAAAGTATCAATTAAGCAGTCCGTCACGACCCTCAAGCTCAACCCCAAAGTAGCACCCCGAGGGAGGGCGTAGGCTACCTCAAGAGCTGCAAGGTGCGTTGAGACGAATCCCAACCACTCGTTTGATTAATAATAAAATACGCTATTTTATTATTTTCTTTTGCACATTTCTTTTTGACGTACACGACGGCTACCGACGACACTTGAACCCAGCAGTCGCTGATGGGTGGGACGAATTTCGTGACCAGCCCTGTAGCGTGGGCACTGGGTGTTCCCAATGGAGGAGGGGCGTGGACGCCACGGCGCGGTGGCAGCAGAAGGAGACAGCAGTAGGCGCGCTCACTGGCGATGCAGCAACAACAGGTCAGGGCGGCTCTTGCTCAGCCCAACGGTGCCAACAAGAGCGTATTGAACCAGGCAGTCCTGGGGCTGGGCGGGCTCCTGCCCCACTACTCATGGTCCCAGCCTGACGGTCCTGCCCACGCCCCTTCCTTCACCGCCTCAGGTGATCTATCTCTTTATTGATAGTTTGTTCAATTTATTGTTTCTCTATTGTTCTTTTTTGTGTTGGGGGCAGTCGAGGTGTGCATACCGGGACAGGCGATGGTGGAGGGACGTGGCCAAAGCAACTCGAAGAAGAGAGCGGCCGACGTCGCGGCTGCCCACGCCTACCGACAGTTGGTGGACCTGGGGTGCGGCTACGCGGCGGCCATGCCCTTGTGTGTGATGGCCACGTGATGGCAATAATGGCGACTGACCACCATCGTGCGTGATCGCATTCCGCCGGTAGACTGGCGCCCGCCATGAACGAGAAGCCCACGGAGACCGGACCCGGCACGGAAAGGCCAGCTGGCGCACCCAAGAACAGGACGGTTGAGGGCGTGGTCAGGGGCCAGCCCCCGCGCAAGCGGAGCCGCGGTGACGACGAGATCGCGGCGGCCCTGCCGCGCCTGCCGCACGCGTCCGGTGCCCCCGTCACGTGCTACGCGTACGCTCTGAGCTTGCCCGATGTCGACATGGTGCGTAGTAGTGCGTTGTGTCTTCGCCTCGTGTCGCGTCCGTGCCTTTCTTGTACGCTTATTCGTTCGGACCCACAACAGGGCCGCGACTACGAGCACTTTGCGGGCCTGCGGTTCGCGGGGTTCCACCTGATCAGCTCCACGTCCCTCCACATTCCCCAATTCAAGTTATGCGGTACGTCTCGCCGTCAGACATCACACACACACACACAACACAACACGGTACGGCACGGCACGACACGACACAACAGACAGGGACCTGACTCCTGGTGGTGCACGTGGTGGTGAGTGACAGGGGAAAAATTCGAGCGTGTCCGGGTGCTTGTGGCGCCGGAGAGGCAGCTGCGGCTATCGGCCCCGGAGCTGCAGGTCGTGCGGGATGTCCATGAGCACCTCTTGCACACCATCCTGCGCGTGCAGCAAAAACTACAGTTCACGCCCGGCAGTCTCTACATCCTCCCACGGTTTATTCCTTCTCGGTAAGTGCACCACGCCTGTTTGTGTTGTGCGTGTGCGTGTGCGTGAACACCACGTGTATAATGCCATCCCGTGGTGCTTACGCGTTGTTGATAGAGATACGCCGGATCTCATAGACCATGATGACGACCTGCGGCTCCCATTTGTCAAGTCCCTGATAGACCAGCGCGTGCCGGCCTACGATCGCTTCCACGAAATCCTGCGCCAGACAGGCGTCGAGCTCGGCCAGCCCAAGAACGGCCCCCCTGACCAGCAGGCCGCGCTACCAGACTCCGCCGAAAGCCTTCGCCGGGCGCAGACGCGCGTCGACGCCGAGTTCAGTGGCCGCATCTTCTTTACCACGTACTTACTTTAGTAGCAATCCTTCTCATCATCATTGTAATGGTGACAACACTTATCACGCGTGTTGTGCGTTGCGTTGCGGGCTGTCGTGTGTGTGTCGTGTGGTGGCCCAGATACAACGACTCAGCCTATGTGCTGTGTGGCGTCAATACGGACATCACGCCGCAGCATTGGTTCTGCAGCGCGGACCGTCATTGGACGTCGTTCGCGCAGTACTACCGGCAAAAGAAGGGCATCGAGCTGGCACACGTGCAGCAGCCCATGGTCGTGGCCAACCAATGCAACGTAGGCGCTCTCGCCAACATCCTTCCCGGCACCGGCACCATCATCCCAGGCACCACCACTACCGCCTCCTTCTCTTCCTATTTGCGCACAAAGCGTTCTCTAACATGTCGTGTGCATTGTGTATGTGCATCGTGTCGCGTTGCATGGCGTGTGTATATACTGTGGTGTGTGCCATGTGCGCCATGCTTATAGAGAGATCACCTGCGGGTGCTCCCCCTGGCGTGCCACTCGCTCTCGGCAAATGCCTGTTCGTGCCGCTCGAGCTTTGCACGATTTCCGGTGCAACCGTCCCCCGGCCCAAATCGTATGCATTCCGTACATACGGCGCCTGACTGTCTCCGTACTACTTGCTCGCTCGCTCGCATTGTGGTCTGGGGCGGAGCAGGGCTGACGTTCGAGATGAGCACCACGCACGTCCACTACCTGCCCGGCATCCTCAACCACTGCCACGACCTGCAGCTGTTCTACGCCCGCGCCGACCGATTCCAGCAGGCGGGACACCTGCCCTTCATCAACCGGCGCCTACTCAAGGAGGTTCCGCTCTCCTCTACTTCTTCTTCTTCTTCTTCTTCTTCTTGAAGGCGGCGCGCGTTGGTGCACGTGTTTGCGGGCTGATGTGGTGGTTGGTGCCGTTGCATGGTAACAGGCCTTTACGCATTCCACCTTTGCGCACGCACGCGAGGTGGACACGACCCACAACGAGCGCCTGGAGTTCCTCGGCGACGGGGTCCTTGAATTCCTCGCTGTCACTCGCGTCTTCCTGCGCCACCCCACGGTGCGATCTCGAGTTTATACGCACCGCACGCACTGGGAGTCCAAGACACAACACGCGAAGGCCGAGGCCTAACCACACACATTTCCTATTGCAGCTCACGGAGGGCGAGCTGACGGAGAAGAAGAAGCGCTACACCCGCAACGCCGTGCTGGCGCTGGCGGCCCAGGAGCTCGGCCTGCCGGAGTGCCTGCTCGTGACCGGCCACCCGATGTCGAACCCGCAGGGCGCCGCCAAGGTGTCGGCCGACCTCCTCGAGGCCGTGATCGCGGCGCTCTTCCTCGACCAGGGCATCGACCAGGCCAATCGCTTCTGCGAGGCCGTGCTCTTCGACCGGCATCAGGGCGGCACTGATGGCGAGGGCGGTGATGACGATCATGCTCGCGCTGAGTCTCGCCCCTTCGTCCGCAGCCCGCTCTACGCCAAACCGACCGACCCAGCACTGGGCACAGACATCTGTACGTCTCTCTATCTGTCGTGCTGTCCCTCTCTGTCCAGCACGCACCTGAACGCACGCACGCACGCACGCACGCACGCACACACACACACACACACACACATGCACACACACGCACACGCACACAAGGTCCTCCCGTGGTGCGTGAAGCGGCGCGAGAGGCTGCGGATGTGGCGGGCCTGGAGTCCGCCCTGGGGTTCGCCTTTGGCGATAAGGGCTACCTGCAGCAGGTATAGGTTATCCTCGAACCACATGCAGGCGCTTTCGTATCCACCGACCGAAAGGTTGCCACATACACGCGCGCCACACACCCGCCACACACAAAGACACACACACAGACACACACACGACACACACAATTTTTATATATATAAATAGGTAACGACGAATCAACAACTCACGACACAATCACCAGGCCGTGACCCACAAATCGTTCGCCGGCAGCGGCAGCAAGGGAGATGGTGGCAACATCGAGGAGAAGGGGAAGGAGAAGGAGAAGTCGACAGACGACCCCGAGGTCCAGGGGCGCGAAGGGGCGCCGAGGTACGTGGCCGAAGGATCCTACGAGCGCCTGGAGTTCCTCGGTGACTGCCTCCTTAAGTTCATCACCTCCGTCCACCTCTACTTCACCGCCCCCACAGATGTCCGCGAGGTGTGCGTGCGTGCGTGCGTGGCGCGCGTGTGTGTCGTGTATGTGTGATGCGTGGTGCGTGTGCGCTTTCGGTGCGTTGTACCAACCGACCACCGCAGGACACGCTGACCGACCGGCGTTCGATGCTGGTGCGGAACACATGGCTGGCCCAATGCACCGCGAGGCGCGGTCTCGACGCCTTCCTTCTGCACGGCCTGCCGTCCTCCCCCGGACCCGAGGACAAGGTCCTGGGCGACCTCCTCGAATCCCTCATCGGTTCATCCCCCCCTCTCTTTGGTTGAGTTGCGTGCTGTGTGTGTTCGTGCGCGGCGTGTTGCATGTTGGCGTGTTGCGGGGCGCGGGCTGAACGCGCTGCGGGGCTGTGAGCAGGCGCGGCGTACCTGGACCGAGGCATGGCCGACCCGGAGACGATACAGCGGGAGCACGGGTGCGGGTGCGGCGTGGACGTGTTCGGGTGCCTCGTGCACAAGATCATCATCGCCGGCCAGGCCCAGCCCGAGGGGGCGAGTTGCGCTCCGGCCGTGGCCCACGGTCCCGGAGCAGCATTGGGGCACGACAGCGCTGAAGACGTCCGAGAGCTTCTCCAGGTCTTGTGCCAGCGTCGAGGCCTACCCGCGCCCGTCTACAAGGTACGTCCGATCCGTGGCGCCACGTCGTACGCGCGTGCGTGTGCGTGTGCGCAGTGGATGGAGCTGATGGTGGTGCGTCTGATAGGAGGTCGCTCCGGCAACGGAGGGAGAAGGCGTGCGGGTGGAGGTCCACCTCCAACTCGGGCCGGGCACCGGCGCGAGCGAGACCGAAGCTCAGCGGGCGGCAGCACGGGCGGCCCTGCTGCGCTGGTTCGCGTCGTAGTAGCCCAGGGATTCGAACCAGCGCGGGCTATCCGCCAACGGCACGGCGTTTTGGCCGCGAATATCCGTGGGAGTTGTCGTCCCGGTTGTGGCTTGACACTAATTGCTTACAGCTCCGACCAATGCGAGTGATCGTTTAAATAAAGGAGAGTTCTGACCGGTCACCCGACACGATTGACAAACCAAAACCATACCAGCCTCGCAAGCTGTAAGCGCACCACCCACGCCCATGCAGTCACCAGCCATGTTCGTTTTCGCGTTGTGCATCGCCTTCGCTCTTCTGTCCGGTGTCGTCCTGGGCCAGGAACCCACGCGCAACCCGTCGCCCTCGCCGTCGTGCGCCGCCACGACCATCTCCACGAACGGGTCGTGCCCGTGCCCCGACGTGTACCTCAACGTGCCCAACCTGAGCGTGGACGAGATCAAGCTCACGGTGGACAACCTCACCGCCCACGTCGACCTCAATGTAAAGCTCTCGTCGCTCCTCTCCATCTCTGCGGGCGTCGACGTGAGCATCAACAAGGTGGAGCTCGACATCAAAGGCGTCAAGGCCGAGCTCGAGCTCGACGTGCGTCTGGACAACATCGCCAAGATCCTCGACCGCGCCCTCACCACCCTCGACCGCAATCCCGACCTCCTCTCGGTACTCACCATTTTAAATTTCTCAACCTAATGAGCGATGCTGATGTGGGTGGACGGTGTGGTGGTGGTGGGGGGACCTTGGCAGGGGTTGGTCAGCTCGGTGGGCGGCCTGCTGAGCTCGGTCCTGGGCGAGAACGGCCTCGTGCAGCGGCTGGTCGACTCGCTGGGCAACATCGTCGAGCGCGTGGTGAGCGACACGGGCGCCGTGCTGAGCCAGGTCGTGGTGGGCGCCGTGAAGGACCTCCAGCGGCTGAGTCGCACCGTCAACAGCCTGGGCCAGGTGGTGGACCAGGTGCTCGACACCACGGGCGCCGTGATCGAGGTCATCTACGACACCACCGGCGCCGTCCTCAGCACCAAGGTCATCAAGCAGGCCACCAACACCCCCGTATGACAGGGAACAGACTGTGGACTGTGCTCCCCCCCTCCGATGTACAACCACGCAACCACCGTAACACAAAAGGGGTTGCTTGTATCCCTGCAAAAAGGCCTTGTGTGTGTGTGTGTGGAGGAGGCAAGTGCGTGAGATGTTTCATGAGGTGTGGGTTGTGCTCCGCGCAGACTGCTCTGACTTGTGAACGTGGATGCGCCCGGTCCCCCTCTCCGTGCACCGCCCAATGTGTCCGGCGCACTCCACCCCCAGAGAACTGGCCGCCACCAGCCACACACCACACACCACACACACCGTGAGTATATATTTGGCGGGTCTGGGGCATTCCACCAGGTAGGGACCGGCAAAAAGGGGAAAAAAGGGGGGAGGGTAGGTCGGCGTACGCGAGCCTGTGGATGAGGTCGGCAGTGGCGTCGGGCGAAATGGCGATGAGCAGCCCGCCCGAGGTCTGCGCATCACACTGTACAGCACCCCCCCCCGCGGTCTCAACACAACCAACCAACCAACCAACCAGCCAGCCAACCAACGGGGGGGGGAATGGGGATGAGAAAGGATAGCCCTGGGATGTGTGCTGCTTACCAGGAGGTGCTTGCCCACGGTGCCTATGCCCTCGGCCCAATTCACCACGGGCGCGAGGTACTCCAGGTTCGCCTTGGTACCTGCAGCACCCACCCAGCCCCAGCCCCCGCCCCCGCCCCCGCCCCCGATCAGTACAGACGATGAGGCACCCACCCCACAAAGAGCCCCCTCCAATTTTGTTGGCTGGTGGCTGCTGGTGGCTGCTGGTGTGCTGTGCCGTGGTGTGCTGTGGCGGGCGCGAAGCGTACCGCCGGGTACCACGCCCGCTGCAGCAAACTCAAACGCGCCGCGCATCATCGGCACCCGGTCTAGCCACACCTGTGCACGTGCGAGCTCAGTAACAGGGTTCCGCAACAACCACCACCAGCCACCACCACCAGCGGCGCCACCACCAGCGTGGTAGGTGCTCGGGTCGACCCAGCCCTACGCGCCGCCAGCAGCGTCGTACCTCGACGTCCACTTCGCTGCCCTCGGCCATCTCCCGGAGGTGTCCCAGCAGCCCAAAGCCTGGCGTGGTACCCGAATGGATTTGGGGGGGGGTAAGACTGAGCGACGCCCTACCGTGTCGCTCTCCCGTCCACGGCATTGGGGGAGGGGAGGAAGGAGCAGGAGCAGGAGCAGGAGGGGGAGCGGTGACGTGCCCGTGACATCGGTGAGGGCGTGCACGGACCCCACTTCTCGAATGGCCGTGAGCGGTTTGTCGTTCAGGGTCGTCATGGTCCGTATGGCTGCCATCTCTATCTCCTGCTCGGTTCACACACGACACACACGCACACACACGCGACACACACGACACACACGACACACACAAAGAGAGAGAGAGAGAGAGAGAGACGGAACACGTTGGCCCAACGGTTACTTGCCACGGCGGTGGGATGGCGGCGCACTTGCGACACCCGACACACGCTGCCACACATAAACTAGCGAGGAGCGGGGGGTGCCTTATGATCGACCAGGCCGCGCTTGAGGGCGGTGGTGATGATGCCCGTCCCGATGGGCTTGGTCAGCAGCAGGTCGTCCCCGACCTGGGCGCCCACGTTTCGCAACACCTGCGGTGCGCCGCGCATCCGGTCAGAATACGCCTTCCAATCGCCGCCGGCCACCACCACCACCACCACCCAGGATTGGCAGAACCACACGCCCGCTCCAACACCTACCTTGGTGGGGTGCACCACGCCCGTCACGGCCATCCCGAACTTGGGTTCGTTGTCGTCGATCGAATGCCCGCCCACCACGCGCACTCCGGCCTCCTCTGCCTTGGCCTGCGCCCTGTGCGTACAGCGCAGCAGACGGTGCGTGTGTGTGTGTGTGAGTGGTGTGTGTATTGTGGTGACGCGCGCGCCTCGAATCAGTCACCAGGTCTGCTCACGAACCACCCCTTAGCTAATGGGGGGGAGGGGCCGGACCCTTGCAGGATGCGCTGTAGCACGCCCATGGGCAGGCGCGTGGAGGGGAATGCCACGATGTTGAGAGCAAACAGGGGGGTGCCGCCCATGGCGTAGACCTGTTGGCCGCAAGCCCAATGCCACCCACGCGCGGGCGTAAGCAACCACGCGGTGCCGAGGATTGCACGGCGGCGGGACGAGCCTGACGTCCTCACGGGGAGCCGGGCGGCCACGTACATCCGAGAGGGCGTTGGCGGCGGCAATCTGGCCGAAAGTGTAGGGGTCATCCACCACGGGCGTGAAGAAATCCAGGGTGCTCACCACGGCGATGTCCTGCATGAGGCAATGATCACCGCGACGAGTGTCATGACACACCAGCCAAGAAGAAGAGCAACAACAACAAGAACAAGAAGAGCAACAAGAAGAACGTATGCCGCGCGCCCCTAGAGGAGGCGTGGGAGGGGAATGGGCGGATGTAGATGGGGGGAGGTGCGTACGGGGGTGAGCCGGTAGACGGCGGCGTCGTCGGAGGTGTCGGATCCCACGAGCACGTTCTTGTCGTGCGACAGGGGCAGGGACTTGAGGATCTCGGCCAAGCGAGCGGGCGACAGCTTACATCCGCAACCCTGTGCGCCCGCCGCCACCATCCATTCATCGTTGGGCGTGGGCGTGGGCGTGGGCGTGGGCGTGGGCGTGGGCGTGGGCGTGGGCGTGGGCGTGGGCGTGGGCGTGGGCGTGGGCGTGGGCGTGGGCGTGGGCGTGGGCGTGGGCGTGGGCGTGGGCGTGGGCTGGGTCTGTCGCGGGGAGGTGGGCGTGCGTACCAGGCCAGAGGTGAATTCAGTGAGGCGGACCTTGTCCACCTCAGCTTCGCCGTCGGCCTCCAGGTCCCTCGCGTCTTCGGCTACACGCGGGAGGGGAGGGAAGCGAGGGATGAGAAAGGTAATTGGTTGGCAAAGCAAAGGGGCGCGCCAGGGAGGGAGGCGCGTGGTGGTGGGGGGGTTACCCGACGGCCGCAGTCGATAGAGGGCGTGCAGGATCACGCTCGACGCCTCCTCGATCTCCTCTCCCGTGGTCTCTCGTCCCGTGCTGAACCTGACCGTGCCCATGGCGAATCTGAGGCGCACACACGACACGACAGCAGCGTGATGAGTGCGGCTATACTTGTTGCTCCGGATCTACACTCGCGGCGGCGGCGGCGGCGGCAGGGGATGGCTAGTTACTCCATGGGTACGCGCATGGCCGTTAGCACGGGCGACACTGTGATGCTCTCGCTGTGGCACGCCGCGCCTATGATGCCGAGGGGGAGGGGGGAGAGGGGGACGATGAGGCACGAAAGAGAGCGAGAGAGGATAAGACGGCAACGCTCCCCCGACGGAGGGACCCAGGAAATGGGGGGGATGGGGAGTAGTCCATATAAATAGATATATATATATATATATGTATATATACCTGCCGATGCCGCCACCTGGGCGTGGATCTCAGACAGGAGCGCATTGGCCTCGATGCCCTGCTCACCCACCCACGCAATACCCCCCACCCCCACGGGACGGGTTATTCAGGGGTGGTGACTGGCTGGCTGCTGTAATGCCCTCGTGTGGCAGAAGGAGAGGGGGGGGAGGGAACCCTGAATGAAATGCTAAGTGTGTTGGGCAGGCGCTTGGAGTCGTCCTTGGGGCCATTGACCCGCGTTTCCAGGCCTGTGCCCGCCCAGACAACCAACCAACCAACCAACCAACCAACCAACCAACCAACCAACCAACCAACCAACCAACGACAACAACGTCAGGAGTTCACCGCTGGAGAGCAAAAATAATAATGGGACCCGTAATGGAGGTATGGGTGTGATGTGGGTGTGCGTGCGTGCGTGCGTGCGTGCGTGCGAGGTAGGTATGCATGTACCGAGAGCCTTGCAGGCCTCGGTGAGGTTCGCTTGGAGGCGGTCGCGCAGCTCCTTCATGTGCTGGCTATTCCTGTTTAGATCACGCGCGCAAATCGTGCACGCCATCCCGAGGCCGGGAACCAGCAGCGTGTTCTGCGTCGTCGTCAGCCATTCCAAGTGTTAGCGCGTGTGGTGTGTGTGTGTGTGTGTGTGGTGTCACAACACTCGAGTGAGTGATCCCATCTGCGCGGGGGGGGACACGAGAAAGGAGGAGGAGGAGGAGGGCAATGTGTGGTGTTTTGGGAGGACAGCGGGCAATACCTCGGTGCCAGGCCGCCGGCCCGCTTCGTGATCGGCGCCGTGCATGAGCTTCTTCAGCTCCACCCCGCGCCGCACATAGAGTGCGCCCACGCCTGGCAACACGCGCGACGGTAGGCGGCGCCACGTTAGGTGACAGGTGACCTGCACCCTGGCAGCCACCGACGGATTGGAGGGGAGAAGGGCCGTGCGCGTGCCTTTGGGTGCGTAGAGCTTGTGTGCGCACACGGACAGCATGTCGACTCCCATCTCGTCCACTCGCACCCGCACCTTGCCGATGCTCTGCGCCGCATCCGTGTGCACCGCAATTCCTGGTCATGGCGGCGGCGGCGGCGGCGGCGGCGGCGGAGGGAGAGGGAGAGGAGCACACACGGTAGGACGATTAATAGGCCGGCAGTCGCGATATGCGGCACGGGCCTCCCGTGGGATGATGGGAGGTGCTGCAGGTGCTGCAGGTGGAAGTGGTGGAGGGGGGCCTAGCGTACGGGCGCCGGCCTTCTGGCGCACGATGTCGACAATTTCCTTGATGGGCATGAGGGTACCCACCTCGTTGTTGGCGTGCATGATCGTCACGAGGATGGTGTCGGCACGGATGGCCTCCTGTCCCCCGCCACACACACGACAACACAACACACACACACACGCGCACCCGTCCACCACCAGCCACCCGTGAACATTTTGCCGCACGCTATCGGAGGGGGGGGAGGAGAGAGAGAGAGAAGCAAAGGGCGCACCTCGAGATCCTGGAGGGACACGAGGCCCTCTTCGTTGACGGGCAGGCGCGTCACATAAAAGTCCTCCTCCCGCTCCAAGTACCTGCACGACACGAGAAAGGGACCGCCCACCCGGGGCTTTCAGTACCACCACCACCGGCCAGCACTCATGATGCTGGCGCGTGCGCGGGGTGCTGGCCGGTGGCCGGTGGCGGTGGCGTACTTGACGACCTCCTCCACGGCGGGATGCTCCACGGCCGAGGTGATGATGTGCCGTCCCTTGTGCTTGTGCTGCAGCGCATAGCCCTGGACGACGCAGAAGAGAGAGAGAGAGAGAGAGAACAACAGAACACGCCGTGTTGGATGAATGGATGAATGGAGTGGGGGGGGGAGGAGGAGGAGGTGTGGTGGTGGTGCGGTGTGCACCTTGATGGCGTAGTTGTTCGACTCGGTGCCACCCGACGTGAAGACGATTTCGTCGACGCCACAGCCCAACGCCTCCGCCACCTGTGCGTGCGGTGGGCGGGTGAGCGTCCACTACCCAACCACATTGGGGGGGGGAGCGGGGAGGAGCTATTATTTGAAATAGTAGTGGGAAGGGAGGGACCTGCAGGCGGGCAGCTTCCACTGCCTTCTTGGTGGAGGCGCCAAATAGATGACCACTGCGCGATACAACCACCGTGCATGTAGGACGTGAGAAAAAGGCACCAGAGCCAATCCAAAAGTGCCGCAGCATTAAGATGTGGAAAATCACCTGGAGGGATTGCCAAAGAAGTGGTCCAGGAAGGGCCGCATGACGTCGGCAACTTCGCGGCTGATGGGTGTGGTGGCGTTGTAGTCCAGGTAGATGGGAGCGCGTGCGGCCATGCCGCCCGACCGGGCGAGGGTGCGGGTGTCGGCCGGGGGAGGCCTCGTGGCGGTGGCCATGGCAGAGGAGGCAGCGGGCAGGAATTCGTCTATGGCGCAGAAGGGACCAGACCCTTCGTAGGCCGAGATGCCGCTGCCGTGGGGGGACGAGTCCGGCGAGCAATAGTCCTCGGTGGAGGTGGTCGACGCGTTGGAGATTCCGCTGCCGCCCCGATGCGACTTGCCCGACGATGACGAGGAGGAGGACGGGTAGGGACCCTGCTGGTTGTGCTTGTGCTTCGACTTGCCCGACCTTCGCGTCTCCCCCGTCTCCCGCCGCATCTTGGCGCGACGTGCCTCTCCCAGGAACATGGTGGGGGCGAAGGAGTGGTGTGTGGTGATGAGCTTATTCTTATTCTTAGTAACTCCCTGCCTTCCGTCTCTCTTCTCTCTGTTGAGACTGTCTGACTTTCACCTTTTGTGTTGGTGCCCAAAGAGGCACGGGCGCCCGTGCACCGCCAAAAGAAAAAGAGAAAAGAAAAGAGGGGAAAAGACGTAACGCAGCTCGCCGACTGTTCTTTTGCCACCAAGCAGCAGCGAGGGAGGGCCACAGGGCGGCCAGCAGCCCGGCCGGAGGAGGAGGAGGAGGAGGAGGAGGATAGAAACAACGGGCTGGTGGTGCAAACCTGACTGCCGAATGCAAACGGCGGGCTGGCGGGCTGGCCGGCTTTACATGGCTACTAGTAGCCACCGCCGCCGTGGTGGTGGTGGTGGTGATGGGGTGGAGGCATGCCGTGGCCGTGCATGCCCGGCATGGGCATGGGCATGGGCGGGTACCCGTAGCCAGGAGCGCCATAGGGCGGCGGCTGCTGGTACGGCGCCGGCTGCTGGTACTGGTGGCCCCACGGAAGCGGGGTGATGTAGTCCCTGTGCATCACAGCAACACGCAACACATGCGTAGCACCAGAATCTGTTAGCTCAGCGCACAAGAGCTTCTGTGTATGCCGAGAGAAAGAGGGAGATGGTGGAGAGGAGGAGGATGAGGAGGATGTGGGATCGAGGCAATGGAGAGATGGAGGAGGTGGGCAGAGCGGCAGCTGGCTCGGGCGAATGTTTTGGATGGAGGAAGAATTCCTCCCCCTCCCTTTTCTATCAGAGGAGCCCCACGTGAAGAGGGGAATGGCGGATGGCGTAGAGGAGGGGGGGGGAACGCAACGGGGACGGGCGGCGAGGGCGTGGTGGTACGTACCGCCACCCGCCAGCAGGTTACCTACCTACCCCCCTCCCACTTTGGTCGGTCCGCCTCGGGGTAGTCGAGATGCCGTGAAAACGGGGTACTCGCCCCCTCCCCCCGGGGGGGGGGGAAGGCGGGGAGATTAGGAGAGGAGGGAAGCGAAGAAGAAGGGGGGGAGGGAGGCGCTGGGCATTCCCTCGGCTGAGGTGGAGGAGGGGCGAGGTCGAGCT
>NW_004457380.1:457765-458903 GCF_000313135.1 Acanthamoeba castellanii str. Neff
CACGACACACCACACACACAACGTGGCACACAGGTATGTGGAGCTGAAGGAGGGCGACACGGTGGTGCTGGGCTGTTCTACGCGCCAGTACGTCCTCCAGCAGGAACGCTACAAGCGACGTTGATGACCACAAACCGACGACGACGAGTGCACAGCTGTGCAACACAGGGTTTCACTCGTACGCTATGGTGTGGGCTCAAATGCAGGTCTTGTTGAAGAAGAAAAGAGAAAAGAAGGTGCTCTCATCATGCGCATCCAATGCACACGATAAAGCGAGAGAGGAGATACCACTTGAAAGTGGTGACTTGAAGGTGTGTGGGTGTGCGGCCTGCCTCAGTAGTACTTCTTGACGAACTGCTTGATCCACGGGTGCTCCATCATCTGCTGAAGCGACAGGCGCTGCGAGGGGTCCTTCTGCAGCAGCCTCGAGATCAGATCGCGAGCGCCTGCAACGCCGACAAGTCAAAGTCAGTCCACCGCGGCCATGCAGTTGGCCAATGCAACCAGACGATCGCGCCGTGACGACATGGTATGGTGCAACATACCGGGCGAGATCAGATCGGTCGGGTACTGGATCGTTACGTTCTTGATGAGGTGGACGGTGGCCTGCTGGGTCTCCGTCTCAAAGGGCGGCCGCCCGACCAGGACTGCACGTATACAAAAGAAGTGGGTTGAGCCGTTGGCCGTGAAAATGGAGGTGGTACGGGGGGGGGGAGAACGTACACTCGTAGAGGAGGACGCCCAGACTCCAGTTGTCGACCTTGGCGTCGTGGGGCTTGGCCTCCAACATCTCCGGCGGGAGATAGTCCAGGGTACCGCACAGGGTCTTTCTTCGCGGGCCGTGCGTGCTGCAGCAACCAAAAACGCGTGTTTTGTATTGTTAGACACCACCGCACACGCACACGCACACGCACGACACACGACACACGCGCACGCACATGACACGCACACGCATACCGCACGCGCACGAAATTGAAGAGAGTGCAGAGGGGAGGCGTGTTACCTGACTTTGGGGTCGTGCACGGACCAGCCAAAGTCGGCGATCTTGATCTCGCCGTGGGCGCCGATCAGGAGGTTCTCGGGCTTGATGTCTCGGTGGATCGTGTTCTTGGTGTGACAGTACCACAACGCGTCGGCG
>NW_004457380.1:458988-478013 GCF_000313135.1 Acanthamoeba castellanii str. Neff
TCGGGGGGGGGGGTGATAGACGGAAGGGAGACCCGGAGGAAGGAACAGGCGAAACGACGAGGAGGAGGAGGAGGAGAAGGAGGAGGGAAGAAGGGCGGGAGTGGGAGTGGGAGTGAGGAGGTGTTGAGGGGCGTACCTGGCAGAGGCCGAGTTGTGCTTGACGGTGAGCTGTGTGAGGTGCGAGTACTGGATGAAGAGGGTGATGGACATGATGGGGTCGGTGCCCACGTAGACGGTCTTCCCGTTGAGGTACTGCGACGCCGTCTGCGCGGAGGCGGGGCTCGAAAACTGCACCAGCGTCTGCAGGCGCGAGTCTCGCCTGGACTCCTCTGTTTGCGATAGATAGGGGGGGGGAAGGGGGCGTCCATGATGCAACAGGTGAGGAGGGCGAAACACATTACTTGAAAATAAAATAAAATAAGGGAGGGCGGGAAGGAGGGAGAGAGGGCGCACCGGCGTACTCCTGGGACTGCCGGTTCATGACGACGATCTTCTCGATGAAGCCGTAGGAGGAGAAGATCTGCCACACAATGTCGGCGGTGATCGGGATGACGGGCTCCTGCTCGGTCTGGAGCGTGACCAGCAGGATGCGGTTGGGTCCCGCGGCCGACGCGGTGAGCTGCTGATGGCGCGAGAAGCGCATGTAGACCTTGCGCCCGCGGATGTTGGGCTGGGTGCTGGCGGCAGGAAGAAAGAAAGAAAGAAAGACGAGGAGGAGGAGGAGGAGGAGGCGCGAGCGTCAGTTGGAAGTTTCCCGCAGCCCAGTTTGTTGTTTGCAACTGTTTCAATGGCTGTTGCAGATAAATAAATAAATAAAGTACATAGAAATCGCACAGAGCATGGAGGAGGGTTACCTGAGGTAAAAGTTGCTCATGGAAATGGCCGCCGCTATGTCAGCGAACTCGAGGAGGGCCTGGTTCTTGGACGTCAGCATCACCACCTTCTCCACCGTGCCGAAGGGCGCCGCCAACTCCATGATGTCCTCCTGCGCGCCGTTCGCCATCCAACACAAGACCACTGCAATTAGGCACCGCGATGACACGACGCGACACGACGCAGCTGGACGCGGGGGAGAGTTGGGGGGGGGGGAGACACACCTGAGTGAGCTCGGAGGTGACATTCCTGAAGTGGAGCACCTTCGAGGGAGGATCGGGCGAGTGGCTGTCGGGAATGGGGGCCGACGGAACGGCAGGAGCAGCAGCGGCCGGTGGTGCGGCGGCAGCTGACCCAGCGGCAGCAGCGGCCGCATAGCCGCTGGCACCGTACCCGCCATAGGCCATCGATGGGTCGTAGTGGCCGGCATAGGCGGCGTAGGCCTGCGGGTCGTAGCCACCCGTTGAATAGTCAACGGCAGCCGAGGCCGACCCATAGCCCGAGTAGTCACCCTGTCCTGCGTAGCCCTGCTGCTGCTGCTGCTCGCCAGCGGCGTGGCCACTGTCATCCGAGGCCGCAGGTGCGGCCTCAGTTGCAGCCTCAGTTGCAGCGGCATCGCTGGCCACCTCGGTAGGGGTCGACGCATCCTCTGCAGCGGTTCATACGTTTAGACGGTTCCATCACACAAATTAAGGCGGAAGAACGGTTCATGCAGGGGTTTACCAGCATCTTTTTCTGTTCGGCTTCGCTTTGCTTGAGGGGCTGTGGATTCTTCGGCTTCTTCATGATGAGCGGTAGAGGCGGGTCGCTCATCCTCTTGGGCAGCGCTTTCGCCAGTCGGGGTCTGTTCAACCTCAGGCTGGGCTGCCTCAGTTTCGTCGTGTGCACGCTTGGTTCCTGATGCTTGCATAAGGATGTTTGTTGGCCTGATCTGATTCTATATCAATAGCGGCAATCCTGATGCACGGCAAATGCGCGGGTTGCTGCCGGTTTTTTTCTGCCTCGCGAAAAACAGTTTCGGAAGAATTCGACGCTCGCACATTGCCCAAATGCCAGAACCCCTTGCGGACCTGGAACAGTAAGAGAGCATCAAGAAGAAGTTGCTCCTCGACTTGCATCTCGCGCTCCCACCCACCCTCTTCTCTGCTGCTGCTGCCGTGGCACCTACTAAGTCGCAGTCTGCTCTGCACGAGTCGGGCTTTGAGCGCGAGCAGGTATTCCCCCCCCCAGTATTGTAATCTCCGCTTCTTGCTGCAAAGGGAGCACAGCAGCTTCTCTTCCCTGCGGCCTGCAACTCACGCGCCCTTCTTCCTTGGCCTCGCGTACGTGGCCCGTGTGCTGCTGCTGCTGCTGCACGAAGAGCAGAGAAGCATGTTCAACTTCCTGAGCGGCCTCTTTTCCAAGGACGAGCAGCAGCTCAGCGCCAAGGCCAAGCGGCCGCCGCACCAGTGCGCACGCCTTGCTTTCTTCTCCCGTCCTCACTTCTTCGTGGGTGGTGTGCGCAGTGGGTCTGCCTACTCACCCGTGGTCTTGCTTTGCACTTCATCGCTGGTGCTTCGTGTGTGTCGTGTGTGTGTGGTGACGCGCAGTGCGTTGCCTCGACCCCTCGCCAGCAATCGCAATCCGGGCTTGCACAGCGGCGCTGGGCCGCCTGGCATCGATGTCGACGTCGAGGAGGGCGTGCCCAACGTTGAACTCAAAATCGTGGTGCGCGCGCTTAACGCAACCTCTCCCACGCCACCACCGGCCCAGCTCCCATCGCTGGGCCGAAACCACCAGGCATGCAAGCCTATGCGTGTGCATGTGTATGTTTGCCTCTCCCTCTCACGTGCGTGCGTGCGTGCGTGCATGCGCCGGCGGTGGCGGGTCTTTCTCGCGCCATGCGTGGTGGTCGTGCGGGGAGGGGGGCAGATGGTGGGGGGCAGGGGCGTGGGCAAGACGTCCATCATCCGGCGCTACACGCAGGACCTCTTCTCCAAGACCTACGTCCCGACCATCGGTGCGCACCCAGCAGCGGCGGCGGCGGCGGCTAGTCGTGTCGTGTGGTGGCGGCGGTGGTGGCTGGTGGGCACGTCTTCACATCAGCGGCTGTGGGGGGGGGTGACTCATTGGTTGGCGTGTGCGAGAGCTCACACACCACCCCGCCATCCATGCCGGCGTATATATGTTTCTATATACGCAAAGGAGTGGACCTGCTGTCGGTGGAGATCGAGCAGTCCCTGTACCGGGACCTGGGACCCGTGGTGCTCCTCCACTTCTACGACGTGGCCCACGCCGAGGTCGTGACCCAACATTGCTTGCAAGCCCCCTCCCCTCCTTCCCACCATCTCTGCTTCTGCTGTTGATGGGGGGGAGCTGACAGGAGCGGGCGGGCGGGCGGGCGGGCGGGCGCAGGTGGGCGGGGCCAACCTGCGTCGCCTGTTCGAGGAGGCGTCGGGCGTGGTGACGGTGTTCGACTGCTCCAAGCCGGCGAGGGACAACGCCCAGTCCCTGTCCGCCCTCGACGAGTGGTACAACGCCATGGCCGACCACCTGCCCCCCCGAGGAGGAGGAGGAGCAGCAGCAGCAGGAGGAGGGCCTCCCCGCGATGATCCTCCTGGGCAACAAGTGCGACTCGGGCTCGTCCGCCATCAGCCCCCAGAGCCTCGATGTGGTACGTACGCCCGCCCGTCACCATATGCCGAGGGCCTGTTGAACGAGTCCCCTCGCACCTGACGCTGCTGCTGCTGCTGCTGCTGCTGCTGAGTGGGGGCGGGGGGCGGCAACAACGTAGTATGCGCAGCGGTGCGGCTACCGGCGATGGCGGTTGATCAGCGCCAAGAACGGTACGCGCGCTCCGCCTACCCGCCTGCTCGCCATCTGCCGTACCACGCGTCGTTGGTCGTTGGTCGCGTCGCGTCGCGTCGTGGTCTACGTGATACGTAATGAGGATGTCACACACACACATATATATATAATACATGCAGGGGCTTCGGTGCATGAGGCCATCGATGCGCTGGTGCGCGACCTCCTCAGGGGGATCCACCAGAGAGAGCAGGAGAGCAGGAACCGGGCGGCGAGCAAGCTCGTCGTCCCGGCCGGGAGGAAGACGTGTGAGGTCGACCGGGAGGCCGACTGCGCCTCCGATTCCGGCAGCGGCGCGCGGAGCCGAGAGTCGACCGCGGCCATTTCGCGCGAAAATACCGTCATCGTCACCACCCTCGCCACGACCACCCCTCCTGCTCGCACTTACGTCGGCGGCGGCAATGACGAGCCCAAGGCATCAATGACCACGCCCGCTAGGCAGACTGCACAAGACCACGCGGCTGTGATGCCTGCCGCCGCTGTCGATGACGTCCCAGAGGGGGCCGCGAAGGAAGCGGAGGCCAAGCAACAGCGCGACGACCAGGTCAGGAAGAGCAGGATTGTCAAATACGAGCGCAAAATCGCCCAGATTCGAGTGCGTGCACCCACCCACCCCACCCACCCACCACACACGGCGCACACGGCGCACACGACGAACCTTTCGGTGTTGTTGCCGCTACCTCCCACCTGACGAGTTGTTGTTTGGTGGCGTGTGTGTGTGTGTGCAGGAGCTGGTGGAAGAGTTCTATCGGCAACTGCACGGTGACCTGCTGCAGCTCCGAGACCTCTGGTACACACCCATACCCCCCCCCAATATCCCTCAGATCCCGCCTCGAGCCCCTTGAGAGGCGGCCGCCTGATCGCTGCTGTCGTCCTCGTCGTGGTGGCGGTGGTGCTTCGTCGTTGGTTGGGCTGGGGGGGGGACAGGCCGCGCGGGGACAAGCGAAGCGGAGACATGGAGCGGCTGTACGAGCAGGCCCGCAGCGAACACGCCGACCTCGTCCGACGCCTCCGCGCTCTCCCGTATGCTGCTCCCCCCCCCCCGCCAGCAGCTCCGCTCCCGCTCCTCCCAAATCAGTGCGCAAGCAGCGGGAGCAGCGCTACCCCCCCCGTGCAAAGAGGAGGGGCCACCGGAGGGGGGGGGTTTGGAGCCAACCGCAAGCGTGTATCGTGGTGTGTCGTGCTGTGTTGACGTCAAATTGTGTCGGTTGCCGTGTCGTCGGCCGTGTGGGCGGGGTGAACACAGGGCGACGTCGGAGGTGGCGGCCAACGCGTCGGCGCAGCTGTGCGCCTCGGCCGACCTGAAGAAGATCCACATCGCGGCATCGGAGCAGGTGACCAAGTGGCAGAAGCTCATGCACCACCTGGACACGGAGATCGCCCTCTCCTCGCGCCTCACCCTCCGGCGCTCCCTCGCCACCCACCTCACTGCCTCGACCCCCTCCCTCCTTTCCTCGCCCCTCCTCTCCTTCTCGGCCACCACCTCCACCTCCACCTCCGCCGCCACCTCCTACTCGGCCTCCTCATCGCCTCCACCTCCTTCGTCCTCCACACGCCGGTCACAGTCCAGCGAGCCACCGATGGGCTGCCCGCCTACGGCCCTGCCCGCCTACGCCACCACTTCGTCGTCGTCCATGTCGTCATCGTCGTCGCTTTCCGGGTCGGGGGGCCGGGTGGTGCCGGCCTACTCGTCGTTTCCGTCGTCGTCGTCCACGTCGCCCTACTCGTCCCCGCCCTCCTACATCGACACGCTCGCGCCGCACCACCAGTACCCGCGACAGCACCCGCTCCTGTCCTCCTCCCTGACCTCGTCCTCCTACTCCTCGTTCTCCTCGCCCTCCTACTCCTCCTCCTCCTCCTCGTCGTCGTCGTCGTCGTCTACGTCTACGCACTACTACCGCAACACGCCGCTCTCGTCGTCGTCCTCGCAGCTCTCCCTGCGCCACTTCTCCACAACCTACATGAGCGGCGAGGTGGCCGATGAGGACAAGATCAGCGCCAAGCTCTCCTCCCTCGCCTCGTACCCCTACCCTTACCCCCCTCCCAGTCGCCTATGCTGCTGCTCGCTTCGGCTGCTGCTGCTGCTGCTCGCTTCTGGCCGGTCCTTGGTCAGCTGCTGATACTGGTGAGCCCCCCAAACCATCGGTGGCGGTGGCTGGTGGTGCGCCATGGTGGCAGGTTCGAGGCGCGGCCACGTTCGTCGCGGCGGCGGCGAAAAGGCTTCGGGTTCCGCAACGCCGGCAAAAGCGTACCTCTCTCTCTCTCTTTGTGGCTTTTTATTTTGTAGGAATGGCATCCCCCTCCCCCAAAAGCGACTCACGTGTGTTTCCTCCTCCTCCTCCTCCTCGTTGTTGTTGTTGTTGTTGTTGGTGCCCGCCACCGCCACCGCGCGTATGTTTAGCAGGAGTTCGATGGGTGTTCGTCGGGAGAGGTTACGCCGCTGTCGTCCCTCACGGCGTCGTTCAACTCGTCTCCCCTCTCGTCCCAGGCGGTGTCCGACGACGAGGGCGACTCCAACAACAACAACAACAACAACAACAACAACAACACAACAACAACAACAACAACAACAACAACGACGACGACGACGACGACGGGTTCCTCATGGGCGGGGCGGCCGACGACCTGGCCAGCAGCGGCGAGACCACGCGTGTGAGCAACAGCAGCAGCCGGAAGGACAAGGTGGCCACCGCCCCGCACCAGGTGGCGCACACGCAGGGAGGACCGGACAAGACCAGGCGCGACGATCTCGCCGCGTCCGGTGCATCCCGCACCCCCTGCTCGTCGCCTGCCCCACGCCGGTACCAGCGCCCACCACCCACGTAGCATTTATCTCTCACTCGTCACTCACGCGTCGCTTTTCTTGTTGTTGTTCTTGTTGTTGTTGTTGTTGTTCTCGTTCTTCTCTTCTTCTTCTTCTTCTCGCAGGGCAGTGTCGTCGTCCTCGCTCCTGGACCTGTCACCCTCCGTAGGGATGGGCTGAGCGCGCACCACCGCGTGGCAAAATTTTGCTCGACAGCAGCGTTGTCACCAATATTTATTTGCGGGGTGGGGTTTGATCTCCACTCCGCATACCTACTATTTATATTGTTTGTTTGTTATTCGTTGTTTGCTCTCACAGCTCGACGGATGGCTTGCTCTTGAACTTGCGGGCGGAGCGGTCGCTGGAGCGATAGGTGAAGTTGTTGCCGTAGAGGGTCACCACTTGGCTCGACACCACAAACGTGAAGACGTTGTTGGCCTTCGGCACAACAGCACACACGTAGCCGCGATATTGAACGCACGCGAAGAAAAGGAGCGTGAGCACCACGCTTTACAAGTGTGTGGTGTGTGCGGTTGTGCGTGTAAAAGTGAAAATGGGCGCAGGGACCACCTCGCAGCTGGTTCTGTGGCGTGAGAGCAAAGAAGTGGTTGGACCCACCAGACTTCTGGTGGGGGGGGGGTCGATCAACAGGTAAGGCTCAGCCCTGACACCCGCGACACAACAACAACAACAGCAATAACCACACGTGTGTCCGATAAGCGGGGATTGCCGAAAAGCTCACAGCGGGAACGAACGTGGTTGGCTGAGCGACCGCCGTCTCCCCTTTCTTTCGCCTGCTTCCCCGTTACTTTTCGAGGCGGGGGGGGGCGGGAGCCACGCTCCACGAGCACAAACTTCTCAAGCAAGCAAAGTGAACCCACCACCAGCAAGCCCTGAAGTCGTAGGAAGGGTAGTAGCAGAAGAGGTGCGCCTGCCGTGTGGCCTCGAGAGGCCGCGCGTGTCACTCACACACATGAAAATGGGGTTGCCCGCGTAGCAGATGGAAGGGACAGCAGCAGCTGTGCAAGACAAGTACGAGTACCTGCCAGGCTTCGGCAACCACTTCTGCTCAGAGGCGGTCAAGGGCACTCTCCCCAAGGTTCGTTCGTCTCCTACGCGCGGTGTTCCTGGTGTCGCCACCAGGAATTAGATTGTGGATTGGGGGGGGGTTGTTGGTCGCTGAGGGTGGCTGTGCTGCGGTGCGCATCCAGGGCCAAAACACGCCGCAGCAGTGCCCCAAGGGGCTCTATGCCGAGCAGCTTTCCGGCACCGCCTTCACCATGCCCCGCAAACGCAACCAAAGGAGGTGTGTCCCCTGCCCCTCCCACTCAATTCCCCAGCGCAGGTGTTTTTCGCTGCCTGTCGGTACCGGGACGGGAACAGAGGGGGCACGTGCTAACCGTGCGTGTCTCTGCGGCGGTGGCTGTGCTGTGATTGGTATCAAAAGCTGGCTCTATCGCATCCGCCCGTCGGTGGGCCACAATCCGTTCAAGAAGCTGGCCCACAAGTACATGCAGAACAACTTTGCCGACCTCTCCTTCGACCCCAACCAGCTGAGGTGGAAGCCCTTCCCCTTCCCGGCCGACGGTAGCCCACCCTTTTGCCTGCCCGCTTCCGTCACTCCTCCCCGAGGCCATCGCGCTGCGATGCCTGTGGACGCCTGCGGGCACTCTCCACTCTCCACCCTCCACCACTCACCCCATCCCTCTTCATCATATGTGCGCAGACGAGAAGGTGGACTTTGTGATGGGCCTACGCACGCTCGCTGGGGCGGGCCACCCGTCCACGAGGACCGGCATGGGCATTTACATCTACACGGCCAATGCCGACATGCTCGACACCGCTTTCTACAACAGCGACGGCGATTTTCTCATCGGTACAGGCCGCCACCTCTCCTGAGCACTCTTGCTCACGCCAATGAGCTGGCACCCGGATGATGATGATGACGACGACGACGACGACGACGCCATTCTCTTTTCTCGGCTTGCTCTGCCGCGTGGCCTGACTGGTTCCCTCGACAACCAGTGCCGCAGCAGGGTACGCTGGACATCCAGACTGAATTCGGATACCTCGAAGTCAAGTCGGGCGAGATCGCGGTCATCCAGAGGGTACCTACCCTGCCGCACATGGGGCACCGAGCAGTGGGTGGATCGATTCCATTCAGTGTCGACTTATCTGGCTTCGCGCGGCGATCGTGTGTGGTGTGTGTGTGTGTAGGGCATCAGGTTCCGCGTGGCGTTGCCGGACGGGCCTTCGCGTGGCTACATCGCCGAGGTCTTTGATGGACACTTTGAGATCCCCGACCTCGGCCCCATCGGTGATTCCTTGCTTCCCCGCCATTGCCCCTTCCCGCGCTGGCCCACTCACACACTGGCATACGCCGACACGCGCGCACTGCAGGCGCCAACGGCTTGGCCAACCCCCGGGACTTCCTTACCCCCGTGGCCGCCTACGAGGACAAGGACGATTGCGAGTACACCATCGTCAACAAATTCAATGGCGCCCTTTGGACCTGCACCCAGGTGAGCGCCCTTTTCATCAGCCACTTGGCAGGCTTGCCGTGTGTTTGCCCGCGTTAGCACGCACGCACGCACGCACCACCTGCATGACACACCTCCCACCCTTCAGACTCGCTCCCCGTTCGATGTGGTGGCATGGCATGGCAACTACGCCCCGTACAAATACGATCTGGCCCTCTTCAACGCCATAAACACCGTCACGTTCGACCACATCGTACGCATTCCCAACGCGCACGCCCTTGCACGCCTGGGTAGCCAACAGGGCAGCCCGATTGAGACGGGTGAGGGAAGTGAGGCTGACATGCCTCGGTTTTCCCGCGCCGCAGGATCCGTCCATCTTCACGGTGTTGACCTGCCAGACCAACACGCCGGGCGTGGCGGCGTGCGACTTTGTGATCTTCCCGCCGCGTTGGGCCGTCGCGGAGAACACCTTCAGGCCGCCCTACTACCACCGCAACTGCATGTCCGAGTTCATGGGCCTCATCAGGTACACAGACCGGGGGGCAACCCGGGACACTGCGGACCCTGCGCGTCTTTCCTTTTGCCCCGCTGCTGCTGACGAGATCCATGGGCGGCACGTTGTGGGGGGGGGCAGGGGCATGTACGAGGCCAAGCAAGAGGGCTTCCTTCCGGGCGGTGCTTCTCTACACAGCTGCATGAGCGCTCACGGCCCCGACAGGACCACATTTGAGAAAGCTTCCACGTACGTGCGCACGCCTCTTTCCTCCCCTGCCCTTTGCTTTGCTTTGCTTGAGCAGCTGCGTAGGCCCCCACTAGAGAAATTCTCACGCGCGTTCCCCTGCGCGGTACCGGTTGCGCGTGTCGTGCGCCTGCTGACGTTCTGTTCACGGATGGTACGACCCAGGGAGGAGCTGAAGCCGGTGCGCATTCCTGACACGACGTTGGCCTTCATGTTCGAGTCAACCTATCTCTTCTCCCTCACCGAGTTCGCCGAAGTTGCCGATAACCTGGACCAGAACTACTACAAGTGCTGGCAGCCGCTCGACAAGCACTTTGCCCCCGACCAGTCGTAGTTGGGCCGGCTTGGTGGTGTGCGCCAAATAAAAAAGAGCCGTTGTGGGCAACGGACGGATTTTTTTTTGGGAGCGGCCGAAATGTTTACTCTAAATCCGAAAAAAGAGGAGGAACCTCTTCCATTCGCGAAGCATTAGGCATTTTGGGGCGACCACGTTCGTGGTATTGTTGTGGTATATATACCCTACCCTCACCCCCCTTAAGAGGGTGCCCACTGTTCCGGCGTGTGTTCATGGAAGCCCAAGGTATGGAGGCCGCATCGACCCTCCCCCCACCCCCGCCCATCGTTTCCCTTCCACCTCTTCTCTCGATAGCGAGTATGGATTCAGCAGCCGCTTCTCCTACTTCAACCATCGTGGACTCAGCCTCCACTCCTGGCCGAAGGAAAAAAATCAAACCCTTCGCCTCTTCTCCACTCGCCGCCGACACCAATTCGCACCTTGAAGATGGTGGGGCCTCTACTTCGCTCTCTTCTTCGTCGGCGCCTACTAGTATGGCACTGCTGTCGCCTCCGCCGCACAAGCACGCTGATGTGGGGAATCCCTCGTCGCCCCCGCAGAGCAAGAAAAAGCGGCGCTCGCCGTACAAGTGCCACAAGTGCGGGAAGCCCAAGAAGGGCCACATCTGCACTGCCGTGGACCCGTCGAGCCTCGCCCTCTTCAAGGAGCGCGAGGCACGCCCTCCCCAGCCGGCCTACCCGCACCACCAGCACCACCCGCAGGACTCGCCCCCCTCGGCCGGCAGCCTCTCCCTGGCCTCCCTCGCCGCCACGTCGTCCGCCCTCTCGCCCTCCTACGCCGGCGTGTCCTCCTCCTCCTCGGCATCGTCGCCCTACTCCTCCTCCCTGTCCTCCTCCCTGTCCTCTTCCTCCTCCTCGTCGTCGGTTTCTCACCATCATCACCACCACCACCTCGCGCTGCCCACGCCGTCGGACGACTGGACGATGCGCGTCGTGGAAGGTGACGAAGCCGACATGGAGGCGGCCAACGGTGGCCAAGGACTGCGCAGGCGGCGGAAGTCAGGCGCGAGCGGGACGACGACGACGAAAAAGAGGAAGAAGAAGCGGGGAGGAGGAGGACAGCGCCGACGAGGCAGCCGGAGCAGCCGGGGAGCCAACAGCGGCGAGGGGCTTCCGGGGGACCACACCGATGACTACGAAGAAGACGAAGCGGAGATAGACGAGGACGACGACGAGGACGGCGGGGACCAGGACGGCGAGGACGACGAGGACGACGACGAGGTGGAGGAGGGGGACCTTCTGGCGGCGGGTGAGGAGGTGATGGGGGCGGGCGTGTCGCGGCGCAACCTGGTTCCGTTCCTGGGCGACATGGCGGCCCTCTACAACACGTCCTCGGACAACCTCTTCCCCACCGATGCCCTCTCCCGCTACGAGCTCAGCGGGTCCAACCCCATGGAAGCCGCCGCCTACGGCTCTGGCTCGTCGTGGGCCAACTGGGGCGCCCTTGGCGAGACTCCCGCGGGTCCGTGTGCGTGCGTGCGTGCGTGCGTGCGTGCTCTCTAATCCTCCCACAGCGCCACGCGACCAGCTGGTGCACTCAGATGCTGGCTGGCTGGTGGGAGGGCGTTGGGACTCAGCTGACACCTCGTTGTTATGTGTCGCACTCGTTGGTACCCACAGCAGAGGAGGACTTTGACATCTCGCTGTTCGGGTACATCGACGAGCGGCCGCCCGAGAAGGTGTCGGGCGTGGGCATCACCCTCGACCAGAAGAAGGTACACCCTGCGTTCTCTCTCTCTCTCTCTCTCGCGTCGGAATACTAGTCCATATCAGCAGCAGCAGCATCAGCAGCAGAAGTACTAATATGCTCCATCGCATGGTCCACCAGGTGCCCTTCTTCGTTTCCTGGTTCGAGATGGCTGCGTCGGGCCTCGACATGCTGGAGACCTTTCTCAAGGTACGCCCGACACGACACCACCGCATAGCGTGCGCTTTTCGCGCGCTTGTCCTGGATTTTGCCGATGGGGTGGGTGGGTGGGGGGTAACTGACGATGGCTCGGGGGTGCTCCTCCGCAGACGCAACGGCCGGCGTGGCGAGCGCTACCGGGGGTGCTTGAAGACCTCCACGAGCAGAAGAGGAAGCTCAACGCCTGGAAGGACAACTTTGGCAAGGAGGTGATCGGCAAGGCTCTGCACGAGCAGCAGCAGCAAGCCGACAGCAGCTCGGCAGCAGCTTCCACACGGTACGCGGCTTCGTGGCCACCGGGTGTGTTCAGCGCGTGGCTTCAGGCTTGGGGTGTAGCGGCGGGTGGGTAGGGTTGGGGGTCACGTGCTGTTCGCGAGGTACTCTTGAGTCGGCATGACGCGGTGTATAACGTCCACCACTTCCTCCTCCTCCTCCTCCTCCTCCTCCTCCGGCACACAGAGATGCGGAGGTGATGGCGATGATGCTCGTCGATCAGCAGCAGCAGCAGCAGCACCAGCAGCACGGAACCCAGCGGGGTACGACGACCGCCAAGCGGAGAACGCCGGATGCCGACGACCAGGTCGCCCGTCAGGAGGAAGAGGAGCGCGAGCCCATCGCACCCCCCAAACGACGAAAAAACGAAGCGGCAGCGGCAGCAGCAGCAGACCCGCTAGGCTCATCATCACACCTTGCCGCCGCCGCCGCGCACCAGCCATGACCTCCCCCCTTTGTTAGTACGAAGAAGACTGGCCCCATCACCAATAATTTTTTTGCACGGAGTTCTCCCCATTTAACTCTCTCCTCTCTCATCTCCGTCCCTCCTGGCACTTGCAGCTGCTCGCGGCGGCCATGGTAGCCTGCTCTTGGGGTACTCAAAGTCCCCCGTCCGCTCCGTCACTGCCCCCCCAAACATAATAATAACTGGGCGTGCCAGATGCACTGTTGGCCTACAGCACGGTGAAGATAGTGCGCATACAGGACAGGCGGGTGGGGTTGGTGCACTATGCGTTTCTGCTGGGGATAGTGGGCTACATCGTGGGCTTCACCATTCTCTTCCAGCAGCGCTACCTGCTCCTGCAACGCCCCGTGGGTGCTGTCCGCGTTTCCCTTCAAAGCGTACCGCCCCCCTTTATTGTTTTTTTTTTGTTGTTATTATGGAGCGTCGTAGTAGTTGAAGGGAGACACGGGTGGCACCACCACCACCCCGCCGTTGCTGCTGCTGCTGCTGTTGCTGCTGCTGACTGACCCCCTCGTGTGCCGTATGGCGTGGACAGCCGCAAACGCGAGGGCAGGTGCCGATGGCACCCACGGCGCTGCCCTACTGCCTGCAGGCGCAGAACGAAACGCACGGCTTCCCCAATCGGGAGTGCCTCTACTGGGACGAAAACCTGGTCCTGTGCGGCATCCCCTCCTCCTCATTCCCTCCTCCTCCGCCTCCTCCCTACCGGGCGGCTGCCCCTCGTGAGGGGAAATGAGAGCTCACCCACCTTACTCCTCGTTGGGCGGCGGGTGTGGTGGTGGTGGTGGTGGTGGTGGTGGGGGGGGCACCAGCTATCCACAAGTGGAGGCTACAGCGATGGTGCGTTGCACCTCTCTTCTTCGAACGATCGTTCGTCGGGTGCCGCGGCTACTGGTGCAGGACGCACGAGCATGACCACTTCCCCATCGCCCCAGTTTGTGAGCACGCGTGTGACGCAGACGAATCAAGTGCTGCCCAACTGCAGCCTGGAGAAGCCCACATGCACCTACGTCGACGTCAACTCAACCGAACACTTCGTGGCCGACATCGGCAACTTCACCGTAGCCCTCCCGCCCCCCTCTCTGCTCTTCTCTGCTCCCGGGGACTCCTGACGAGCACGCACGCGACTCATGGTATCATCCGTGTGTGGGCACCCATCGGTTTGGCGGCGGCGGCGGGGGTGCAGGTGATGGTGGACCACTCCATCTACGCTCCTAAGGTGGGCGTGCTGGCCAATTCGCGAGAGCTTCCGGGTGGCTTGCTCGATGTCGATGGCCACACGGTACGGCACTCACGCGTGCTGCTGCTGCTTGCACTTATCCTCCTGGCGCCGGCCCTCCGCGGAGGGCGCTCCTCCTCCTACCACGACCACCACGACCACGACCACCAGCCACCACCACCACCAGCCACCACCACGACCACCACCACGATGCCTTATGAGGCAGGATGCCTTGGGTGCATTACCCTTTTGAGGGCTCACGGCCGCTCCACACGTGCGTGGTGGCTGGTGGCAGGTGCGCGACCATGCAGAGGGCGACAGTGTGGGGGTGCGCGGTAAGGCAGACGTGTTACACGTGCGCACCCTCCTCCAGGCCGCCGGCATAGACTCCCTCGACACGCCGTGTAAGTCCCCTCCTCCTCCTCCTCCTCCAATTAATTGCAGCTGTGCTCGAGGCCCCTTCCGCTCCCGTCCCCCCCTCCCTAAATCTATGGTCCTGGTGGTTGCGGCGCAGCTTCTTCGAACCGGTCGCGCAGCCTGCGGGATGACGGGCTCGTGGTGCTGGTGTTCATCACCTACAGCAACACGCACACCTACAGCACGGGCAGCATCCGCTACCAGTATTCTCTTCGCATGGTGGAGAATACCAAGTTCAAAGCCGTGCAGCCCATCTACACCAAGAACATCGAGAATCGAGGTGCGCCAGCCACCTTGTCAGTGCGTTGCTTGGTGCTGCCGCCCTTTCTGCTCGCACACGACGCACATATGGCACACACGACACTCAACCGGTGAGAGTCGGTCTCACTGACGTTCCCTTCTCCCCCCTCCTCTTTCCCCTCCGCCAGTCATATGGAACCGGCACGGCATCCGCTTCATTTTCCTTCAGACGGGCGAGCTGGGCGCCTTCGACTTTGCGACCCTCCTCCTGAGCGTACGCGACACCCCACCCCACCCCCTGGTCTCCTTGTTGTGCGTGTGTGTGCGCGCGTGTGGGCCTTCCCTGCTCGGCAGCAGGTAACCCATTATTGTGTGTGCGGCTGACAAATCCCCCCCCCCACACGCGCGCGGTTGTGGCTCCTCCGCCCCCTCTCAGTTTGTGTCTGGTCTCGGCCTGCTGGTGCGTACCTCTGCCTGAGACCGATGTCCCGTCATCCTCCACCAGCCACCACCAGCCACCACCTACCACCACTGGTGCGATGGGGTGCGCACTTAACACACGAGGGACTATCGCGTGCGCGTGATCTCTCTCTCTCTCTCTCTCTCTCTCTTTTGGGCAGGCCGTGGCGACGCTGGTGGTGGACGTGTTCGCCTTGCACCTCCTCAAGTCGGGCCGAGCAGTGTACTCCAAGTACAAGTTCCTCCCCACCCCCACCTACCACGGTACACCACCTCCTCCCCACCAGCCACCACCACCAGCAGCACCACCACATGAGAACGAGAACCGGTCGGTAGTCCTCCGGATCTGATCTTCGTTGTTATTGACGATGATGATGAATGTGTGGCTTTGGTTGGGCGGCGGCGGCGGCGGGTATGGTATGGATGATGTGTGACCACGCACCTATCAGAGCTGGCGAGCGGGGACGTCGAACGCCAGCCCATCCGCAGCCCGACCGAAGCAGAACGGGCCAGAGGCGTTGTCAGCTCGTAAACCCACCAGGAGTGTCGGCACAAAACGAATAAAATTGGCCAGGTGGGCCAAAAGAAAAAAAGTCTGCAACGATCGACGACGTGTAGCGAGCAGCAATGGGCAACGCACAGGGCAATCTAACGGCAGCCGAAAGCAGCCACCTCCTCGCCTCTACCGACTGTACCCTTGCTGCCCCACTTCCCTTGCTTTATTTCCATTTTGTTTTATTGTTTGTTGATTTATTTGTGGGGGGGGGAACAGTCGATAGGGCAGAGCTGCGTCGTGTGTATGAAAGGTTCAGCAACAAGTACTCCACCGGGTTCATGACCCGCGACGAGGTGCGCCCACCCTCCCCGCTCTCCGCTCCCTCTGTTCTTACGCGCCTGGTCTGGTGGTCTGGCGGTGGGTGCCTAGTTCATCCGCGAGAACATGGAGCTGCAGGGCGGTAGCCCTGCCCTCTGGGAGGAGATCTTCGACGCCTTCAACACGGTGCGCCGCTCCCCTTCCATCGCTCGCCCATCACAACCGGTGATGAGGTAGTCGTCGTCGTCGTCGTCGTCGTCGTCGTAGTAGTAGTGGGGCTCACGTCGCCGTCGCGGGTGGGCGGTGGTGCAGGATGGTGACGACCGCATCGACTTTAAGGGTAAACGTTCCTACCTTTTCACCCTCCATTGGATGATGGCGGTGGTGCTGGTGACGATGGTGATGCCGGACGACGAGGAGGAGGCCTGGTGGGTGGGTGGATGGGGTGGCGGTGTGGCGGTGGTGGTGGCTGGTGGTGACGGTGGTGGTGGGCTGATCCGGTGTTGCGGTGCGCCCACACGTTGCAGAGTACATAATCGGGATATCGATGGTCACCAATGGCGAATCGCAGGACAAGCTCAAGTGGGCCTTCCAGCTCTATGACAAGGGCACGTCCACCCCACCCCCCAATCACGCTTCCCCCCAATCCAGGCATCGCGTCGCGTGCACCGGGTGCTGGCCACCACCTCACGAGGGCGCCCTGGTTTTTTCATTGCATTGCCCTATCGCCGCGTGTGCACTCGCACTTACCACGATGGCACATGTTTTTGTGTGGGTCATGCGTGTCGTCTGGGACGCGATCAGATGGCAACGGCGTGTTGGACCGAAATGAGGTGGTGGACATGATCTACTCCCTTCTCTCTGCCCGCTCTCTCCTGCAAGGCAACCCTTCCCCGCCCCGCCTCCCCTCCAACATCACCTTGCCCGCTCCCTCCGTCAGAATAGCGGGGGACTGCCATGAGTCGTAGCTGGCGGCTGGCAGCTGGCGGCTGGTGGTGGCTGACGGTGGGTGGTGGTGCAGGAGAGGGCAGCGCAAACAAGCCCGAGATCGAAGCAGGCGCCGATGAGCTATTCAGGCAACTCGACGCCAATGGAGACGGAGAGGTGCCACCCGAGTGCTCTCCTTCCGCTCCTGCCCCTTCCTCACGCGGCCCTCCTCCTCCCCCTCCGACCTCCACTGCGTGGCTGGCTGCATGCACTGGGTGTGTTGTGTGTGTGTCGTGTGTGTGTCGTGTGTGTGTGAGCAGATCTCGTGGGAGGAATTCAAGGCGGGGTGCGACGGGAGCCTGGAGGCGTCGGCATGTGCCGCCTTTGCGGGATCTCTCCTCGGGGCCATCGAGGTGGTGAGCAAGCACCAGGAGATGGCCACCTTTGACAACCAGGTCCGTTGGTGCTCCGCCGCCGCCGCCCCTCCTCCTATGGAGGAAGGAAGGAACTCGAGGGAGTCAAGGGAAAGAGGGGTGGCACCAGCGTGGTGGTGGCTCGTGGTCGTGGTCGTGGTCGTGGTCGTGGTCGTGCTGCTGGTGGCCGTGGTTGTGGTGGTGTTTGCGGTGCTGATGACGGCGGGGCTGGCGGTGCAGGTGGCGGGGCACAAGGGCAAGGACGCCATGCTCAAGGAAGCCACCAACATTCTGAAGCCCCTGGCGGCCCCCGAGTTCGAGTTCTACGAACAGGTGCGCAAGCTCCCCGACGATGTCCAGGTTCGCCTCGCCTCCCCTCATCACTCCTCGCCGTCCCCCCTCCCCCGTAGTAATGCCCATTCGCTGCTGCGGTGGTGGTGGGGTGGTGGTGCAACAGAAATTTTTCCCGGCCTACTTCGGCCGCCGCTCCATGACGGATCCCTCCGGGTACGTACACCCACCTACGCGTCACCTCGGCGGCGGGGATGCTTTTAGGAGAGGGGTTTGAGAGGTGGGGGGAAGGGTTGGCTGGACATGGCCAGCAGCAAGGATTGAACGCTGCTTCCGATTTGCGTGTCGTGCGTGTCGAGTGTCTGAATATACCGCTATCTACATGGGTGGCACACAGCAAGAGCACGAGCCACTACATCGTGCTGGAGGATCTGACCAAGGGCCTGGACGCGGCGTGCGTGTGCGATCTCAAAATCGGGAGGCGCGGACACGATGAGCAGGCCTCCACCAAGAAGGTGCTCCAGCAGAAGGCCCTCTGCGCCGTCACCACGTCCTCGTCCCTCGGCTTCCGCATGTGCGGCATGCGCGTGCGTACACCCACACTGCCCACCCTTCGCCCCATCCATAGATATCCATCTGCTCACCTCCGCCTCCACCCACGTCTACCCGATGTGGCGCTTCCTTACGCGGGTGTCGTGCATACACGTGCGGTGCTGTGCGGTGGTGGTGATGGGGGTGGGGGGTGCGCGCAGTACTGGCGCAAGGATGAAACGCTCGTGGTGCGTGACAAACCCTGGGGCGCCAAGCTTCGGGACTCTACCATGCGCCCCGTACGCCCCACCACCAGCCACCACCAGCCACCACCCGGGTGTCCTCCTTTTCAGCTGCGACGAACCCCCCCCCCAATCCAAACTCATGGCATCACCCACCATTCCCTCCCTCCTCTTCAGGCGCTGGTCGAGTTTCTGGACAACGGAGAGAACATCCGCTTCGAGGCCATCGACGCGTGGCTGCCCAAGCTGCGTGCCATCCTGAGCTGGTTCGAGAGCCAGACCAGCTTCCATTTCTACTCGTCCTCGGTGCTGCTCATCTACGACGCCAAGGGCTCCGGTACACCGCACATACGACTCACACGCACGTGATGGGGTAGTGAGGTCTGACAATCGGGGGGGGGCTCAGAGACGGATGTGCGTCTCGTGGACTTTGCGCACACGGAGGCCGCCTCCACCACGGATGAGAACTACCTCTTCGGTCTCAAAACGCTGGTCGAGATCATGGAGGACATCGTGCGCGAGGGGAGAACGACCACCCACGTCTACGAAAACCAAAGGTGCGCTGCTCCTGGTGCCAAGGAGGCCTCTCTCCTGCTCCTCCCCCCCCACCCCAAGCCTCCGCCAATGCGGCGGTGGGGTGGTGACCGGCGCCTCCCGTTTGGCCGCGGGGGGGCTCGACTCTTAAATGGGGGGGGGTGCTTACCCGCGTGCGTGCGTGCGTGCGTGCGTTTGGG